>NC_133792.1:5960305-6027588 GCF_003597395.2 Chelonoidis abingdonii
AAGTGATTTTATTAAATACAGAAAGTAGGATTTGAGTGCTTCCAAGTAGTAACAGACAGAACAAAGTAAGTCACCAAGCAAAATCAAACACGCAAATCTATGTCTAATCAAACTGAATACAGATAATCTCACCCTCAGAGATGCTTCAGTTAGTTTTTTCCTCAGACTGGACACCTTCTAGGCCTGGCACAATTCTCTCCCCTAGTACAGCTCTTGTTCCAGCTTAGGTGGTAGCAAGGGGATTCTTCATGATGGCTCCTTTTTACAGACTATTCTCCTTTTAGCCTGGGTCCAGCAATCACTCACACCCCTTTGTTCCAGTTTCTTCCAAGTATCCTGGGGGTTTGAGAGGCTCCCTCTTTAGCCAGCTGAAGACAAAATGGAGGGGTCTCCCACGGGTTTAAATAGACTTTCTCTTGTGGGTGGAGACCCCCCCCCACTCCTATGCAAAGTCCAGCTCCAAGATGGAGTTCTGGAGTCACCTGGGCAAGTCACATGTTCATGCATGACTTACAGTCTCTGCAGGCAGAAGTCATTGTCCACATGGTATCTCATATGTCTCATGGATCGGAGCATTCCAAGATGCACTGTTCCCCAAGTGCTTCCTGATCGGGTACTTAACCTTTGAATTCCTTCCTAAAGGAGCTGACCAAATGCCTCACAAAGCTTGCTCAGAAATCAAGCAAGTGTACAGCCCATATTCTTAACCTCAAGTGCAAAATGATATATGTGTACAAATAGGACAAATAGATATTGTAGAGCGTAACCTTCACAGAGATCTGTTACATGGCACAGGCAGCACAAAACATTCCAGTTATGTCATATTCCCATAAAACCTTATGGGAGGTACCGTCATCAGAATATTACTGGTATTTTCCCCCAGGAAGGGGAGGCCAGATTACATCTGCTTATTGTCAGAAGGGCTTCCACTTTCTACTTAGAGCAGGGGTAGGCAACCTATGGCACACGTGCCAAAGGCGGCATGTGAGCTGATTTTCAGTGGCACTCACCCTGCCTGGGTCCTGGCCAACAGTCCGGAGGGCTCTGCATTTTAATTTAATTTTAAATGAAGGTTCTTAGACATTTTAAAGACCTTATTTACTTTACATACAACAATAGCTTAGTTACATATTACAGACTTATTGAAAGAGACCGTCTAAAAACATTAAAATGTATGACTGGCACGCGAAACCGTAAATTAGAGTGAATAAATGAAGACTCGGCATAGCACTTCTGAAAGGTTGCCGACCCCTGATTTAGAGTGTCCAAAATGCTTAGTTCTCGCTCCCAGTCTGTTTCTCTCTTATGAAAAGAGGACTCAGGGGTGAGCAGTCACCGTACATGCTCTCTCAAGCTGTACAAGACAATGTATTAAAGAAACTTGGAAACCGAGGGGGCTCCCTCTGCCTGAAGGAATGAAGGCACGTTTATTTCACTAGATCCAATGCTACTTCCCTGGCCTACTCCAGTCGAGCCGTCGTCCTTTCACTGGAATATGCAGCGCAGCAATGGGCAGCGCCAGCCTCACTCGGCTTTACTCAGTAGACTCGGAATCTAGATCAGGATCAGATTTGTCCGGGCAGTTCTGCAGTCCTTATTTAATTCGGGGTCCGTGTTCTCCTCATCCCGGGTCACAGTTACTGTTTGTTAATGTGTCCCAGGCGGGGGAATATGCGGCAGACACTCGAAGAAGAAATGACGGTGACTTTTCTGAAAGCTGGGTTCTTGGTGGTGCAAGCTGTGTGTTCCCACTCCCCGCCCACCTTTCCCCTCTGCCTTAGTGCCGTATTGCCCAATGGGCCTGGGGATGTTGTGGGGAGAAACTGAGGCAGCTGGAGTGCGGTGCCTCTTTTATACCCTTTCCCTGGAGTGTTTGATGCTAACTGACGGGAGGGGTGAGGAAGGCACACGAGCATGGGGGAGAGCAAGCCACTGAGGAAGAGGGAATGTAGTCGGTGGGGGCAGGGCCTCGGGGAAGGGGTGGGGTAGGGGCGGGGCCTCAGGGAAGCAGAAGGATAGGGTGTTCAGTTTTGTGCGACTAGAAAGTTGGCAACCCTAGCAGCTTCCATTGGCCCGTAACTGCTGCCAATGGGAGCTGTGGGGCAGCGCCTGTGGGCATGGGCAGTGCACACCGTGCAAAGCCGCCTGCCTGCACCTCCACCTAGGAGCTGGACATGCCGGCCACTTCTGGGAGCAGCGTGGAGCCTACACCCCGAACCACCTGCCCCATGTCGGAACCCCATCCCATGGCCCAACCCTCAGACCCAGGTCAGAACCCCCCCTGCACCCAAACTCCCTCCCAGAGCCTGCCTCCCCTCCCCCTCTCTGATCCCCCTGCCCTGAGCTCCTCCCGCACCCCAAACCCCTCATCTCCAGATCCACATTGAAGCTTGCACCCGCAGCCAGAACCCTTACCTCCTCCTGCACCCCAATCCCTTGCCCTAGCCCAGTGTCCCCTCCTGCACCCTGAATACCTCATTTCTGGCCACACCCCCACCTGGAGCCTTCACCCCCTCCTGCACTCCAACCCCCTTCTCCAGCCCTGTGAAAGTGAGTGAGGATGTGGGAGGGTGAGCAACAGATGGAGGGGGTCTGGAATGAGTGGGGGGTGGGGCCTAAGACATGGGGCAGGGCAGGGGCAGGGCAAGGATATTCGGTTTTGTGCAATTAAAAAGTTGGAAATCCTAAATCCAGGGATTATGGGTAATAGAACTGGGGCTGGGCAGTGACCCCAAGGACTGTGGGTCACAGCGCTGGGCTGGGCAGTGAACCCGAGTATTGTGGGTAATAGCATTGGGGATGGCAGTGACCCCTAGTATCGTGGGTAATAGCGCTGGGATGGTGTAATTTTCAGGGTGCCATTTCCTCAGCTGTCCTGTCCTGTTCCCAACATCGCACCCAACGTTGCTATGACTCCGCAGGGATTTTTAGTCCCAGTGGCCAGGGAAGGGACTCCAGTGTCACTGGCACAGGCCAGCAGTGTCAGTGTGTGCCTGGCTGGAGCAGGATCCATTCCCAAGTCTCTGAACTTTCTCATTCCAGGGACCTGCAGGGTAAGCTGTGGGGCAGGGACACTGTCCTCTGTGATGAAGGGGCACAAAAGCTAATCAGGGAGGACGGGGCAGGCTCGTGAACTGTTGCAGGAGACTCAGAGCTTTCAGGCACCAGTTTGTGGGTACATGGTCATAGCCAGAGAGCAGCCAAACCGAGACGTGCTGGAGAGAGAGTGTGCAGCCACCTGTTATCCTCCCTCCCCATGCTGGAATGCAGGATGTAGCCAGGCAGGAGCAAAGGTCCTCCTGCACAGCCCTTGTCCCCTGAAATCCCAGAGTGCTGGTGACAGGGTAGGGGCACCAATCCCCACCCATTGCTTTAGAGGATGATGAAACCATTGTCTCGGAGTGAACCCCTCTGTGATGGGTTCCCCAGGGTACAACGTGGGATTGTGGGACCACTGTGCCGCCTTTGACTCTCCAGCCTGGGCTTTCTCTCACAATGGTTTGGTAATGACCAGCAGCAAACCCCTCCAGGCTCTGTGATCACTCAGCACAACAGCATGTGAAGCCCCACACCCAGCTAGATTCCACGAATGCTCCCAGAGCTGCTCATGAAGCACACAGAGAAAGACACCAGCCAATTCCCCCCAAATCCCCAGCCAGGGTTGGCTGCAGGCACCAGCTAAAGAAGCAGGTGCTTGGGGAGGCACGTCCGAGTCTTCGGTAGCAATTCGACAATGGGTCACTCCCTCCCTCTCAGAGCGAAGGACCTGCCGCTGAATTGCCGCCGAAGAGTGAAGCAGTGTGATCACGCTTCTGCAGCTTTTTTTTTTTTCCTGCTTGAGGCAGCAGAAAACCTGGAGCTGGTTCTGTCCCCAGTCTTTCACCCCAGAGCTGTACATCCTGCCCTGCTCAGAAGCCTGGTCAGAAGTTTATTACCCAGTTGTAGCCCATAGGATTACTTTGCTAACTTTTCTATTCTACTAATCCAGCCAGCCGTATCAAATAATATGTTTCTCTTTCTGAATCAGGGCCAGCTCCAGGCACCAGCCCAGCAAGCAGATGCTTGGGGCTGCCAACAGAGAGAGGTGGCACGTCCAGCTCTTCGGCGGCGGGTCCCTCACCCCCTTTCAGAGCCAAGGACCAGCCGCCAAATTGCCGCCAAAGACTGAAGCGGTGGCGGTAGAGCTGCAAATCACCATTACGGCTTTTTCTTTTTGCTGCTTGGGGCGGCAAAAACCCTGGAGCCGGCCGTGTTCTGAATTAATCCATTTTATTCTTATATTGTATCAGTATTAACCCCTAAGAATTTAGGATGTGTTGAGGCATATTATATGTGTTTCCTAATTGTACATAGAATAAGTTTTGCTGAAATGCAAGAAGCCTGCTGGCCTGTATCCAGTTAAGAGTAAGTCGGCATAAAAGAAATACGGAAATAAGATTTGGGTATAGTAGGTTGGGCCTGACTTGTATAGCATCAGGATCCTATCAAATACCTTGCAAGGATATCATAGGAAGTCTTTAGCTCTTCCTTTTCTTTGTTCTCCTATATTCTCTAGACTATCTTTGTATCTACGCATCATTCTATCTTCTATCATGCTATCTACTCAGCTTGTGCAGTGCAGTAGAACTCTCAGCATTCCTAACTACTGGGGAAGCCAGCACCATCGTGTTATCGGGCATGCCAGGAGAAACGCTGGTCCTTCACCTCCTCTTACCGGGTCCTCGAGGAAGGGTGTGAGTGTGTCAGGTTAAGGTACTTAGAATAGGAATGTTACCAGCAGGAGTCCTGGAATTCTTCTACTCTTTTCAATTATAAGTTTCATCGCATTTATTATTCTAATCTCAATGAAGTTTTTATCAATTTGGTATTGTCCTTGGTGTAAGTGTTTTTGCCAAGCACCCTGAGTCCTCTCCCAATATAGAACTCTCTGAGTTCTCGGACCCTGTTCTCTGAATTGGACAAGAACCTATAAATCTTCTGGTCGGATGCAATCAGTTGCGAGCCATAACAACTAACCCATCAAATTCAGATCAACAGGGTGGCGAACTGGCAGGAGTTTTGAAGTGTGTGTGACAAAACTCTGTGTGACCTAGTCACTGGGCACAATCTGGTAGCAGTTTCCTTTGTAACAGACGAATTCTGGGCACCGATCCCAGAGAACCCATAATACTTCCTTTTCCCCCGCCTTGCAGCTTGTGGGTCAGATGGTTTAACTGTTTCATGTCAGTTTTATAGGCCCAAATATCAGGAGTAACAGTATTGTACGTGCGATAAGGGTGGGGTTAAGTAGTGATTAGGCAGTTGCACTGGGCCCAATGACCCACACTTGTGGCAGTGGAGTTGATTAATATTTTAAGGGCTGTGGTACCTCAGAACGTGTACAGTTCCAGTTACCCCCTTTGTAGTCCCCTCAACTCCCCCGAGTTGCCCCCTTGAGCCGTCTCTCAGCAGTATTTGCCCCTCTGTTCAGTAGGTCCCACTAGGGGTTTTACCTCTGAGTCTGCTAATATACACTGGCCATTGAGAGAAGAGAGGGATCCTGCCCCATCCTGTGTTTTTGGGACTTGTTAGAAGTATTGTTGGACCGGTCTGGGGTATATTTTTATTATTAGTTTAGACCTCTTAATTTAGAGTTAAGTGATAGTGGTCAGTTTTTCTCCTTGTTATTTTAAAGGTTAAGTAAGTCTATTCAGTAGAAAAAGCAAAAATGAGTGAGAAAAAGGCAGCAGAGCCGGCGGAGGCTGCCTGCGATAGAGCCTTAGAGATTTTTGTTACAAGATGCATTAGGGAACATGGAGGAAGACTGGAGCAACTGAAAGATAGAGAAGTTCTCTCCGAGCATAGTAACCCACGGGATCTCCTGAGTCAGGTGTTTGAAATTGAAACTGAAAGAAGAAAAGAAAAGATAGTGAAATGAAAGGAATTGCAATGGAGTGTTTGTTGACAGCATGTGGTCTTCTAGAACGGCAGTTAAATGCGAGAGGGGAGCTGCTCAGGAAGGCATGGAAAGCTGTAGAGAAGGATAAGGAAATTCAGTAGTTAAAGGAGCAGTTATGCACTGCTTCTGCAGAGCAGTTCTCTCTTTTCTGTAAAGGAAAAGAGTTGGAAAGGAAGTTAGAACAAAGCCAACATCTTGCCCATGAGGTGCGGGAGGACGTGTATGGGTGGCAGAAACAAGCAGCTGCCAGTTTAAAATCACTGGAAGGTTCTAAACTAGACCATGCTCGGTTGTTGGATCACTTGGAAAGGATAAGGCAGGTGTATGACGTCGAGCCGTACCAGAGAGACCACAGGAGCACCTTGGTCCAGACAGAGATTGTAGATAAGGAGGAGCCCCCATGGATTATGGCCAACGAGCTAGGAGACACAGGAGATGAGTCAGCCATGGTTCTTATCCCAATCGGGTTAGTGGAACCAACAGAAATCGATTGGCCTATGGGGCCAGTGACAAGAAGGAAAGCGAGAGAGCTAGCTAGGGTGGAGATGGCTTCTGGAGCTGCTAACGCAGAGGAACAGCCTGGTGAGTTAGAAGAGGAAGTTGACAGTGAAGTAACGGGAGCCAGTGTGCCAGCAGAAAAGGGAAGTCCTCCAGCCATAGTACTAGAGGAGGAGTAAACCAGATGCTGTCATCCTAGAAAGCAAGAAGATGTTGCAGAGG
Organism: Chelonoidis abingdonii; assembly: GCF_003597395.2. Lineage (NCBI taxonomy): Eukaryota > Metazoa > Chordata > Testudines > Testudinidae > Chelonoidis > Chelonoidis abingdonii. The sequence continues at coordinate 5,966,964 of NC_133792.1, forward strand.
GAGAGAGAGAAGGAGATTCTGAGGAAAAGACTGGCTCAGCTCTTAGCAGAGCAGGAGAAGCATCTTTGGAGGTTCAAATTGCCCGGGAAATGGAGCATGCTGTATCAGAAGTGGTTCAGGTATCTAATGTGTGTGATACAATCATCACCAGGATTCAGGAGAGAGAGAGAGAGAGAGCAGCTGTGACGTCATTGATATAATCTGGGACCATATAGAACATGGTTGCAACCAAGGTCCTGTAGTGGCACCAAATCTTATGTAAATGGGGTCATATAAGGTGTCTAAGACCAGGTTATAGGTTGCTGGTTATGATTATGCTGTCTGTATGGATGTGTCATTTTTTAGTTGAAGTTATGAATATTGGCTGTATACTGTCTGTACTTCAAACTTATGCTATGCTTCTGGGTGACATCCCAGACAAGTTCGTGTTAGCTCTGCCTAGCCTGCTTGATGGCCCATTAAGGACCATCAGCTATACAATTGACCCATTAAGAGAAGGCAGATACACCTTGTAACTCAGCAGGGTGTGCAGGGACTTGCCCATGTGACTCCAGATTCCATTTTGCTGTAATTTTCCACAGTAAGAACAAAGTGGTGTTCTTACACCTGGAAAAGACTGTACAAGGCTGATGCCTCATCTCCATCTTGTCTTCAGTCCTGCTTCATATCTTTGGAGGAACTTTGCTACAAACTGAAGCTCTGAACAAAGGACTGTTGACCCATCCCAGCTGTGGATATACTCGAGAGACTTGATTTAAACCTGCAATTTAGTCCATCACTGCTACAAGCCTGAACTAAGACTTTGCCATTACTGTAAGTAACTGATTCCATTTAACCAATTCTAGCTCTCATCTATGTCTTTTTCCTTTTCTGAATAAACCTTTAGATTCTAGATTCTAAAGGATTGGCAACAGTGTGATTTGTGTGTAAGATCTAATTTGTATATTGACCTGGGTCTGGGGCTTGGTCCTTTGGGATCAGGAGAACCTTTTTTCTTTTACTGGAGTATTGATTTTCATAACCATTTGTCCCCATAACAAGTGGTGCTGGTGGTGATACAGGTAAACGGGAGTGTCTAAGGGAATTGCTTGTGTGACCAGAGCCACCCAGAGGCGGGGGCAAGTGGGGCAATTTGCCCCAGGCTCCGGGCCCGGCAGGGGCCCTGCGAGTCCTGGCCTGGTGGTGGTCCTGGTCTTCAACCAGCATTTTGGTATTGAGGGGCCCTTTAGTGCTGTCTAAAACACGTAGTGACTGAAGGGCCCCCCGTCGCCAAAATGCCGCTGAAGACTCGGACCACCACCGGGTGAGTACAAGCACCGCAGCTCCCTTGCTTTGCCCCAGGCCCCCTGAATCCTCTGGGCAGCCCTGTGTGTGACTTATGGTTAGCCAGTGGGGTGAAACAAAAGTCCTCCTAGTCTGGCTGGTTTGGTTTGCCTTAAAGGTGAAAAAACCCCAGCCTTGGGCTGTAACTGCCCTGTTTTAAGCAATTTGTCCTGAATTGGCAGTCTCAGTTGGTTCCCACCAGAACCAGCATCATTAAACCAATCAATCATATACTTTTATAATGCTACAAATTCATTCTAATTAACATACAATGAATATATATGATATAACATACTCATTAATCATAACATCACACAATCAATGGGTAATAAACTAAAATAATTGGCTACACAAAAGATAACTCAGAAACAAATAGTTATTTGGGTGTCCATCAAGTGGGAGTCAGATGCCCAGAGGAGCAGTCAGAAAGGGAAATAAAGGATTTCTCAGATGGTTTGTAGGATTAGTATCTCAAAGGAGACTCAGCATCGGGATAACTGTCAGGAGAAGCAAGGGACAGCAAGGCATGGTGTCACGAATACCAAAGAGGCATGGGAGCAACTGCAGCTAGAAGACTGAGGAAGGCTGTAGTTAGAATGTCTAATCGTATTGTGTTGGTATTATGAATGTAGGTGAGCAAAATTTTTTGTCCCAATCTTTTTTTTGGTGGCAGCCACTTATTCCAGGCCTGAATCTGGCTCATTAAGCGAGATCCTGAAAAACTCATTGACATCACCACCAGTTTGGGATATTCAGGTCGTCAATAACCTATCGCTGATTCACAGAGTGTGTTGATACATGGAATCAACTTTCATTAATACGGTATACTTTATCGCACAGATTTCAGATGTGTTTTAGTGATCGTTGATTGTTTATTCTGATAAAGTTACACTGTTGAGTATATGTGGGTGGTCAATAGCGATGAATCACAAAAAGAATGGTGAAGAAGATAGCTGCTGAGATTACTAGAGTAACTAGTGGGCATCTATTTATAGGATGGTCAATGATTGGGTCTCCCCTTATGTTGGTCAGCTTATAACCTGGTGGCTTATTGAGTCTATTGAGTCTATGGTGAAGTAAGCTTTGCCGTCGCTCGGAATCCACGGTGTATGTTCTATTATGCAATGGAATACACTGTTGGTAATTTGTCCTATGTGGCAGAGTTTTAGCTGTCAGGGTGTCCAATACTTACTTTATTAATATCCTGTAGGTCGCCACAAAACTTACCAGATGGCCGAGTTGAGCTTAGCATCTATTCGCCAGCAGAGGATATTGACATAGAGATTAAAAATTTCCAAATAAAGCCCAACTCTTGTGGCATTGTTCCGAATATGCTCTAGATGGCAAAGCTCGGTTTGAGACAGTATCACCTGACCAATGTGAAATTTTCATATTTATAAAAGGATAGAGTGACGAACTGGATTAGATAACTATCGTGTCTATGAGTCTATGAGACTTTGCCAGTGGCCCGGGAGTTGCAATACAGGTTTGCATTTAGCTGTCAGGGTGTCCAATATTCCTGGGCCCGATTACCACAGGGATATAAAAATAGCCCGGCATTGTTCCATGCTCAAATGCAGCGAGTCCTGACATGATTTTTAAGGAAGCTGGATTAAAGTGCAACCCTGCCAAAGCACGACAAATGAAAACTGTTGTATCCTTCTTAGGTCTTACTCTGACAAAATGGGGTCGAACTCCCTCACAGCAAAAGGTAGAGGCAGTCCAAAAATTGCCGATACCGGAGGACCTAACAGCATTAAGATCCTTTTGGGGCTTAACTGGGTTCCACAGGGATTTCATTCCTAATTTTGCTTCCATTGCAGGTCCCTTGTATGAACTGCTAAAGAAGGATGTTTAATGGGAATGGACTGAACAACACACAGAAACAGTGTCCCAGCTGAAACAGGCCCTTGTCAAGGCTCCGGTGTTGATCACTCTAAATCCTGGGATACCCCATCACTTGGAGGTGGCGATTAGTGTTAATGCATTAGCTGCTGTTGCTTCCCAAGAGAGTCATGGAAAATTCAGACCCATGTAGAGGACATGCATTAGCCTTTGTAAACTGAGCTGAGATTTCCCAAGCATTTCAAACAAAACACAGTGTTTTAGGGAAAGTATAAAATGGATTTATTAACTACAGAAAGATAGATTGTAAGTGGTTATAAGTTGTAGGCATAAAAATTCTGAGAAAGTTACCACAGAAAATAAAAGATAAACACACAATCTAAATCTTACACTAGGCAGAATTTAGATCAAGCAGTTTTCTCACTCCACTGGAGGTTAGAGATCTTAATACACAGACTTTTCCCTTAAGCCTGAACCAGTTTCTGCAGTTTAAGTCTTCATTTTCTCAGCATTCTTCTTGCTTCTAGCATTGGTGGGGGAGGAGAAAGGCGAAGGCATGGTGCCACTGTCCCTTATTTTATACCCCCAGTCCATGGGCCTGGAAAATACTAGCCTGGACATGTCCTGGTGGGTTTTGTTTAGTCGCAGGATTGAGCAATCCTCCTGGTGTGGTCTTGTGTCACTGTCACTGAATTATAAATCCCTTGATTACAACTCCCCTATTGATTAATAGTCCTTCAGCACCCTCCTGGATGGGGAACATCTCCTTTGTATGTCACTAGCAAACTTACAGCATATTTCAGTAACAACCCATACAGCAAAATCTCATAACTTGATACATACTAATGATATATGTATTTTGACAGAAAAATGGGTTTCAGCAGATCATGACCTTTCAGAAGATATCTCACATGCCGTGCTTTCTACGAAATAGATCATAATTATATGTCAGGGGTGAACATGGAGGTTCCCGCGTGCTACTTGGAGGTACAGAGTGCCACACCCTCCTTGGCCTCGGAGCCAGTGACCAGCATGGCCCAATCCTGCAAACAAGAGGCGCAGACAGCGAACATCTGATCCCATCTAGACTCTGCTTCGGAACCTGTGAAAATTCAAGGGGATGAACTTCCAAGATCATCCTCAGGGCTGTGATTGGTGGAATTACTCTCCACCCAAACCAGGAGGCACAGGCCTTTGGAATCAGCTAGCCCAATGTTTCTCAATGACCAGGAGCGGCGCTAGTCCATGGACCAGAGATGTCCCTGACAGTTTAGGAAGGCAGAAAGCTGGTCCCTGGTATCACAAAGGTTGAGAAACACTGATTAGTCTGACCTCCCATATTACGCAAAACACAGAATCCCTTCCAGTGAGTCCTGCATCAAACCCAGAGCCTGTGGCCGAACTCAGCATGTTCTCTTGAGCTGAAGTTCAATTCCACCCATGTTAAATCCCTGCTTGGTCTCCCTTGTCTACAGGGGCCACGCCTGGTCTGGCACTAACAGACTGCAAGGAGCCATGTCGCTCGGCTCTCTGCACCTCATGGGGCTGGAAGCCTACAGGCGCTACCGACTCCCTTGGGAGATTTCCTGCATGTTGGGGGTTCGGCTAGGGTGGAAAAGCCCAGTAAGCAGCTTCCCCACTATTGCTTTTGGCCAAACCAGGATGTGCAGGGGCCAAAACTCCTCAGCTACTCACCCCCCTCAAAAAATAAAAGGTTCAGGCACCTTCATAGCAGCAGGAGTCCGCCCAGGCTGCTGGGCTCTGGGAGAAAAGGGTTATGGAGTGTGTCTGGGAAGGAGCCTACCGGAGCGACGTGGTGGGGAGCAGTAAGGGAGCTGGTTCCAACTGCTTCCCACAGCGGTCCCTGGCCTAGAGCCCAGAGGCGTGGGCAGGCCTGAGTTCCTCTCCCTGCCCCCGCAGAGGGGTGGTTAGACCCCGAAAGCAAAGAGGCAGCTGGCCCTCCTCGAGGGTTACCAGCCTCCTGACTCGCTAGACTCTTCACCACCTTGAGAAGGGCGAGACTGTTAAACTGGCTGGAATCACAGCAAGGAACCAACAGACCTGAGGCCAAATGGTGATTGGCTGAACAAGGGGAAACTGAGGCAGACTCTCCGTAGCACCTGTTCAATCACTGGGGGGCACCAGAATCTGCAAGCAGCTCCAGGCATGTCCCCTGTGCGATTGGTCACTGGGAGTTATAGTCCGGCCCGAGGAAAATCAGCTGATAGAGGGACATGGGATCCGTGAGGATCCGCCCACAGAGCAGTAATACACATCACAAATTAGGGGAACGTGTCAACCCCCGTTCTTGAAGAAAGGCAGTTTCTTGCCCTCATGGCTGCAGAGAGAAGCTCAAACACACCCAGCGCTGATTCTTTGCTAAAATCTTGTGATTTTTTTAAATCCAGTCTCATGATTTTGGGGGGCCTGACTTGTGCTATTAGAACAGTCGGCCCTGTCCAAACAGTTCCCTTCTCCCCCACCTAGGCGTCTTCGTTCCCCTCCCCGGGAGCTACTGCTACTGGGAAGCACTTGAGGTTGGAGCGTCTGAAATACAAGACCTACGGTCAGTTGCATAAGTTGGTAGCGAATACGGCAGCCGCGTTGTCCGATGCCTGCTGCGTGACGTGGGCATGGTGTTGCCTTGCGGCCATCAGACATGCCGAAGAGGGTCCCAGGAATTTTCTCCGTTGATCTCTCTGGAAATACAGTAACTTCTCACTTAACGTCGTCCCAATTAACGTTTCATTGTTTTGTCACAGATCAATTAGGGAACATGCTCGTTTAAAGTTGTGCAATGCTTCCTTATAAGGTTGTTTGGCAGCCACCTGCTTTGTCCACTGCTTGCAGGAAGAGCAGCCCGTAGGAGCTAGCTGGTGGGGGCTTGGAACCAGGGTGGACCGGCAGCCCCCCCCATCAGCTCCCCGCTCCCCTAAGTTCCCTGGGCTGCAGTCACCCAGCAGGGTAGCAATTGCCGCTGTCCCTCCCTCCACTGCCATGTGCTGCTCCTGCCCTCTGCCTTGGAACTGCTCCCCAGAGCCTCCTGCTTACTGTGTATGTGTGGGGGAGGGAAGGGGTGCTAATGTCAGGGGTCCCCCTCCCCCTGCTTCTGTACTCCACTTACCCCTTTGGGCCATCTCCACAGCGCAGGGGGTGACACCACAGGGCTCAGGACAGAGGGAGCTTGCTGGCAGCAGCTGCTGTCTCAACTTGCTGATCTACTTAAAAAGGCAATATACTTAGAGTGGGGTCAGCGTACTTAAAGGGGCAATGGGTGTTTCTCTCTCATGCACTGTGTGTGTGTCTGTCTCTGCCATGCTGTGTCCCCTCCCTCCATTTGTGCTGCTTTGTAGAGTGTGAGGCTACAGTAACAACGTGTTAACCCTTGAGGTCTCAGCCAAGTGCTAGTTCATCATTTAGCAGCAAGGCATTCCCTGGGAAATATCCCACCGTCTGACTTCACCACCTCAACCAAGCTTCACAATCACCATCGCTGCGTACAGTATCATATTGTTTGTTTAAAACTTATACTGTGTGTATATACATATATATATGTAAGCAGAATCACGATGAGCTCTACTCTGACATCTGGTGGTGAATTATGGGGAGTGTGGAAAGGAATTTCAGGTATTTGCATTGGCACACCCACCCCATCTAGCATAGCCCACGGCAACCTGGGATGGTTATTTTGACAGCTTTGGGATCCCCAATTTCTTTTATTATAGGGGCAGGAGGAATAAAGTGTTGTCACCCAGATTATGTGAATAAGGAACTTTGAGACTGCTTTATGACAGAGATGTCTCACTATCCATTAAGTAGCACTTGCTAGACAAGGGACATGGGTGCCAAAACCCAGTGAACTGAGAGGGACTGGTGTGTGTGTCCCTGATGGCATAAGTCCCTTTTGAGTGCCTGGAACACCAATTGTACATCCTCCTCTCTCCACTGTTGAAGAGCAGAGCTAATTTTGAATCCATTAGGAGTCCATCTAGAGGCTGCTGAGCTGAATTCATGTTGGGCCAATGGTGCACCAGCACCTGGGCCCCCCTACTACAAGCTGAAATCACTAAAAGAGCTAAGCTTACTGAGCTGAGATCACCGAGTGCGTTGTTAAGTAGTGGGGGAGCTTGAAGATCTATCGCTAAGCGGCTGGCAGAGCAGAGCAGTTTGCAGCACGTTGGAGCAGCCATGGAACAGTGAGCAGAGTGGAGAGGTTTGCGGAGCGGCTCACGGGTCGGCTGGAGAGCGGCACAGCTGATGGAGTGAGCTGGTCATGGTGAAGGCTGCAGTTGAACTCCATGGAAAGGCAGAGCAGTTGGCCTCTGACCCACGTAAGGTCCCCTTAACACCCTGTGTACGCCTCCCCCCATTTCACCCAGGCTTTGAGGGGGGAACTCTGCAGATAAACTTTGGAACTCTGGGGTGTACTGACCAGAAACAGAGACGTTTGGGTTGGACTTTGGGTGATTGGGCTTAAGACCCTAAGGGGAAAAGGACATTGCCAAACGACTTGGATAGCGTAGCGTACCATAGCAACTGGATAGCGTAGTGGTTAAGTGCCACCCTTTTATATATATAATATATATGGCAGGTTAGTTCCGGGAATTTTTTTCTCCCAGACAAAAGACTATTTATATATATTGTGACAATGTTCCTCCTCTACCTTGGTGGTCCTGTGTTTATTGGCAGATTTGCTCACCTCAGTGATCTTCCCCACAGTCGTCAAATCCTCCTGTGTCTGATCAGGAGTTGGGAGGTTTGGGGGAACCCGGGCCCGCCCTCTACTCCAGATTCCAGCCAGGCCCTGTGGATTGTAGCTGTCTATAGTGCCTCCTGTAACAGCTGCATGGCAGCTACAACTCCTGGGCTACTTCCCATGCGCTCCTCCAAACACCTTCTTTATCCTCACCACAGGACCTTCCTCCTGGTGTCTGATAATGCTTGTTACTCCTCAGTCCTCCAGCAGCACAGCCTCTTCCTCCCCTCTCCCCCCTCTCAGCTCCTTGTGCCTCTTGCTCCCAGCTCCTCACACACACTTCCTCTCCTCTGGCTCCTCCCCGCCTGACTGGAGTGAGCTCCTTTTCAAACCCAGGTGCCCTGATTAGCCTGCCTTGATTGGCTGCAGGTGATCTAATCAGCCTGTCTGCCTTAATTGGTTGTAGCAGCTTCCCGATTACTCTAGAGCAGCCCCTGCTCTGGTCACTCAGGGAACAGAAAACTGCTCATCCAGTGACCAGTATATTTGCCCTCTACCAGACTCCTGTACCCCACTGGTCACAGTATATATAAAATATAGTCTTTTGTCTGGGGAAAAAAAATTCCCTGGAACCTAACCCACCACATTTACGTTAATTCTTATGGGGAAATTAGATTCACTTAACATCATTTTGCTTAAAGTAGCATTTTTCAGGAACAGAACTACAACATTAAGGGAGGAGTTACTGTAGCTATTGGGTGTGGCGGGTTAGTTTCTGTGCACCAGAACTGGGAGGAAAACAACCCCTGGCCCAGGGTGCTGCACTCTCCCCAGAGAGGAATGCACTTGGAGGAGCTCGGGAAAAGGCGGGGCAGTGCATGATGAAGCTGTATAAAGACAGCCTGCCTGAGCGTGTGTACTCAGAGCAGCGCCTGCCCTTCCAGAGTAGCCGGCAAAGGATGGCCGAGAGCTCCAAACTCCAGCTTTTTGTCAAGGTGAGGGGTGCAGTTGCCGGCTCCATTGGAACTAGGGGCAGGGGCTGGCTAGGGGGATGCTGTAGTAAATGTTGGCTGGATTTGTGCACATCACTGACTTAGAGAGAGTCACTTGTTACTATTGATTCATACCCCTGGCATGCAATGAAGGGGGCTGGGAATGATCTTGGAACCGAGATCCAGTGTGGGAAAGGTGCAGACTGGCAGGAGGGTCCAGCTGTAACTGCATGAAAATCACCCCTGGGCTCTCTGCCATAGCATGGGCCTTCTCCTTCCAGAGGGCACAACACCTGCATAGGCTTGGCCAGTGCACCAGAGAGCAGCATGTCTAGAAAGACTCTGGGGAATATTTTCAGACGGGACTTGGTCACATGGAGCTGAAATCCCTGGGCCTTGGGCATGTAGAGCATCTCAGCTCTCTGTCCCAGCCGGGGTTGGAATCCACAACAGCCAGTTGGCAATGTAAAGAAAAAAACTTGGGGCTAAAATGAAAACGAAAGTTTTAGTGAATCCAAAAAAAAAAAAAAAAGTGGTTTCAGATCAGACCCAAATGGTTGGCTTCAATTTTGAGCATTTTAATGGTTTTAAATATTTTGAAAATAAAATTACAGGAAATTTCAAAACAAAAAGTTATTTTGAATCAAAAAATTGAAATTTGTTGATATTTTGGGGAGATTTTTTGTGGGATTGGAGTTTGTTTGTTTGTTTAAACAAAACAATATGATGGAATTGACATGAAATGTTCTGGTGTCACAAAATCTGCATTTGCTGCTTAAAAAAAGTTTGGATTGAAAAATTTTTGCCCAGCTCTAGCAATGGGGATTGGGTGGAGGGTGCATCGTGGCTGGCCGTATGCCCCAGTGCAGTGTGGGTACGGGTGGATATGAGCAATCGGGAAGGCACTGGAGGTCAATAGGAATGAGGCTCCACTCAGCTGGTGACACCCCTGGTTTCTTGTGTCAGCGGGACTGCAGGCCTGCACGCTTGAATTTAGCAATGTTGGCAGCTAGTCACAGGTCTCACACTCAGCATCTTGTACCGTCTGCCCAACACAGAGCCACGATGTTCCTGGCTTCCCCCAGACCCCGCATCTCTCCCACTCATGGTACCCCATACACAGCCTGCAAGGTACCACTGCTCCCCCATTCTCTGCATGTCCCCCCTAGCATGCCCCAGTAGCACATTCAGCTTGCAGCCATTGCTGGGGATCATTTTGATTGGGGGCAGGTCTTGTGGGAGTCTGGGGTAGCAGGGGTTGCGGTGTGGGGCAGGGCTGTGTGGAGGGGCACCAGGCCAAGCTGTGGACAAGTCGGGCATGGGGGAGGGAGAAGTGTGATTGAGCGAAGGGGGCCGGGGGTGGGAAGGGAGACGCAATCAGACAAACTCATAGCCAGCCCCTCCTGTGCAGCCTCAGAGCACAGAACCCGTCTGCTCTGCTTCTCCCCTCAGCCCCCGGCCTTCCCACATGCTGCCCCCGTACCAAGCTCTGCTCCCCCTGCCTAGGTCAGCCGTCACTGGGTGTCTCCACGGCTGGGTGTCTCCATCCGCCCAGTGCTCGTTCCCCAGTGCTCGTTCCCCACTGCATCTAATTATCGCAGCTGCCCGCCTCTGCTAGCATGTTCACAGCACACTGGGCGGGAGGAGGGTGTTCAGCTGCCAGGGCCTGTTGGTGTCTGCATGGATCCCACATGCCCTGGGGACACTGGCTGCTCCTCAGAGCCAGCAAAACAGCCTCCTTTGCGGAGGAGGGAACTGGGGCTGAGTCCACCAGCCCTGGAGCCAGCTGACTTCATACACCCCTTGGCTCAAGACAGCTGAGCTTCTGGCCCAGGATACCAGCCTGGCACCCCCTGGTTACTCCTGGCTCCCCCTGCCATCTCCTCAGCCCACGCGCCATCCCCAAGTCCCCTCTATCCGGTGGTCCCAAGCGAGCACATATGCCCATCCCTGTACCCAGGCCTGCAGAGGGGGGCTGAGACCACAGGCTATGCTGCTCCCAGGCCAGCCAGGGTGGGAGCAGGGTCGAGGCAGCCCACACAGTGCGGGGGGGACTGAGCAGGTTGTGGTTCCGACGCACTGTCCCTCCTATGTCCTGCTAACGCTTGGAGTGGCCACAGCAGCCCTGGGGATGGAAAGAGGGATCCTGAAGAACCTTCAGCCCCTATTTCCCTCCCCTGCTGACCCCACTTATGTCTCTAGCAAACTCTGGAAATCCTGCAGCCCCTGCCCTAGTGCCAGCTGATGGGAAGGGGCTGATGAAAGGCTGAGGAGCAGATCACTGGCGCCTTGCAGCCCTGCTCAGTCAATGAGAGCCACCGATCATCCTGCCAGAAGCCCAGCCCCAGCCTCTGGAGCGACTATGTGCTCATTGCTGTGGACTGCCTGGGGTAGAACGCCCTGCACCACTGCCCAAGCCTCAGGGGCATTCGCATGAGCAAAGCAACCTGCTGATTTCCTGCTGCCAAGCTGGCTGCAGCGAAAGGAAAACTCCTGGTTTGTGGCTGACACCCTGCCAAGATAATGAGCAGAACATCCCCAACTGGTTACAGAGCAGAACACACCCTGCCCAACCCCCTACCTCTGGCAAACCCTCAAGCAAGCAGATGTCCTCTCTAGTACCTTTCATCCAGGAGGCTCCTGTTGTGTTTCACAGATTTCATCTAGCCTGGGATCCCCTCACCTACGAGGCACTGAAATCCAGCCACCTCTGGGGTGGAACAGTTTGTGGCAATGCTGTGCCACAGTTTAGGGCAGGACATGAAGAAGAATTCTGTACCCAATGGAAACTGCAGCAGGGATGTCTGGCTGGCAGACTGCACTTAGATCTGCTGGAATTTGGCCACCACCCTATCTGTGTGTATTTGACATTATTTGTGTCTTTGAGAGTGAAGAACTGCTGTGGGCCTGTGTGGATTGCAGTGGCGAGGGGTTGATTATTGGCTAGTTTGGATGGGGCAGTAGAATCATCCAGTGATCCTTAAACAAGCCTGGGGGCTGGTCTACACTACGGGGAAAAATCAGTCTTAGGCCTGGTCTACACTACGCTGTTAAACCGATTTTAACAGTGTTAAATCGATGTAATGCTGCACCCGTCCACACTACACTGCTCTATATATCGATTTAAAGAGCTCTTTAAATCGATTTCTGTACTCCCACAAAACGAGAGGAGTAACGCTAAAATCGATATTACTATATCAGATTAGAGTTAGTGTGGACGCAAATCGACGTTATTGGCCTCATTATTTTACAGTAGCTACCCACAGTGCACTGCTCCAGAAATCGAAACTAGCCTAGGACCATGGACGCACACCACCGAATTAATGTGCCTAGTGTGGACACGCACAATCGACTTTATAATATCTATTTTATAAAATCGGTTTAAGCTAATTTGAATTTATCCTGTAGTGTAGACGTAGCCTGGGAGTCATGATCTGGGTCTACTGTTTCTGCTGATTGTTGTGTCATCTTGGGCAAGTCACATTAGCTGCATGCCTCAGTTTCCCCACCCATAAAAAAGGGACTAGAAATAAACACTTACCTCCCACAGGACAGTCGTGAGGTTTGATTTAGTAAGGGGTTGTCCATAAATTAGGTAATTTTGTGGGGGGTGATTTTTCAAGCAAGCCCACGCCTGGTAACATTTTGTAACAAACACCCCCACCCCTTAATGTATTACATGGTTTGTGGTCAGCCCCACAGATGGGTAAAGCACTCTGAGAGCCTCCCATGGCAGGAGAGCTAGACAGGTGAGATAGGACGTGAATGTGCACGTGTTTGTGTCCATTATGTATCTCGCTAATTTGGGCATTCTTGACTGATGGTTGCACTTGGACACCTCCTAGACTGGTAGGAGTTGAAGGCTGGGCCATGTGCCTATCTTAGGTTGGCAATTAGGTTTCAGATTTGACTTGAGATATTAATGCTCTCCAGACAAATCTTTGATTTGCAGACTTGCTAGAGAGGTGTCAGTATAGAAGGATAAAATCAATGTGCAGAATTCATTCATTTCTACATTTTATCTTCACGCAGGCCCCTCCGCTAGGGGAGCAGCCGGCTCCAAAAAGCCCTTGCTCACTCGGATATTTCTACTTTCCACTTACAGAAATGTACAGCATTAATGCCTCATAACTCACCGGCAATATACAGTGCATGCAGCATGGGTCACATGCACGTGCAAACATCTTGTGAAATATACTATGGAATCCTTTAGCTAAGCTCAGTTTTGTCTCTCAGAAAGATGCATAAACAGGGGAATCCTGAGCAGAGGTAGAGAGGTTATTTTACCTCTGTTCAGCACCGCTGGAATCCTGTGGCTAGTTCTGGTGTCCACAATTCCAGAAGGATCTTGATGAATTGAAGAGGGGTCAGAGACAAGCCACAAGAATAATTAAAGCATCAGAAAACCTGCCTTATAGTGATAGACACAAGGAGCTCAATTTATTTAGCCTACCACAGAGAAGGTGAAGGGGTGACTTGGTCATAGTCTATAAGTACCTATGTAGGGAACAAATATTTGATACTGGGCTTTTCAATCAAATAGAGAAAGGTCTAACCCAAGCCGATGGCTGGACGTTGAAGCCAGCAAAATTCAGACTGGAAATGAGGCATAAAATTTTAATAGTGAGAGTAACTAACCATTGGGACAATTTCCCAAGAGTCGTGGTGGATTCTCCATCACTGGCAATTTAAAAATCAAGACCGGGTGTTTTTCTAAGAGATCTGCTCTGGGAATTGTTTTGGGGCAGGTCTCTGGCCTGTTTTACACCCAGGAAGTCAGATTAAACAATCACAAGGATCCCTTCTGGCTTTGGAATCTATGACCCTCAATTCAAGAGCTGACACATTCTCGAGTAGGTCCCGGGCCTGATTTAAACCCCACAGTGGAAACCGCTGACTCTAACAGGCACTGGATCATATAGCTGTGTCTAGCCTTTGTACTCAGAGACCCAATCAGTTTTGCCCTCTGTCTGTGCCTGAAAGAACGTGTATTCTGTGCGATGGAGCTTGTAGTTCACTGCTGCTAACTTGGCTGTAACTGTGCGGCTCAGTGTCCGACACACCAGATGGACCAGTCTAGGTGTAACCCGCCCACAGCATCCACCCTGTGACTAGAGAGAAGGGCACGTCGGCTAAGAACAAACTTTGTCATGAAACTCCCGACGCCTTGGGGATTATTGACCTGTGTGCATCACCCCCGGCTGTGCCATTGGCCGCAGGCACCTGCCGGCCTGCGGTCCCTCCTGGCCACGGCAGTGGGCTTACGTTGCTGGCCGGGAGGATCCACAGGGGCCCTGCTCCAGAGCAGGATTACTGGACGCTCCAGCACACCAGACGGGGATGTTAGACTCCTGGTGGGGAGCAGGCAGGAGTCACCGCAGTGCCTTTCCCTGAGATCCTGCCCCGTGTACTCACAGAGCCAGCCAGGCAAGGACAGAGCAGGGGCCCTGGACCTGGGAGCTGGACCAGGCTGGCAGAGGCTGGACTCGGATTAGCAGTGCTCTGGGGAAATACGTGTCCGACTTCCGAGTCCCTAGACCTCGCCTGCTCTGCCATGGGAGCGGCAGGCTGCCTGCTTTCGCTGCTGCTTCCGGAAGTGGCTAACACGGGAAGGGCAAGCCGCCCCAAGGCATAGCACTGCACAGAGTCCAGGGCCGGCAGCTTCGAGCGGTGCTCCTCCATGAGCCAGCGCAGGTCTCCTGGGAGTGCAGCTGCAGGCTAGGGGCCGGCTCTGCTCCGCTCAGGGAGAGGAGACAGTTCAGCCAGGGTCTGATTCATTCCTCTTTGGCTCAGTTCCCTGCACCGCCACCGCCGGGAATTGAACAGAGGTGGGAAATGATCCGTGCAGGGCCCCAGCCTGCAGAGGGCACCTGGGCACAATCTGTGCCCCAGTGTGGAGGGAGCACTCGGGCCTCACACAGTACAGGGCTTTGCAGCCCCTGGCTGGGCGAACGTGGGCAGCTGTCACCAGGGGGCTCGCAGGAAAGGCTGACATGGGACGGGGGGCAAGTCTTCCCCTTTATCTCCAGCAGCAGAGGAACAGCAGTGTCACAGAGCTGGGCCTCAGCCAAGCCCTGGCTAGACACCGTGTGAAGGGGAGGTGGGACGGGCCAGACCAGTGAGAGCAGGCAGGGCCATAGCGGTGGGTGTATGATGGGGCTTGGAATCAGGGACCTTGGCTGCAAAGACCCATATCCCACCAGTCTTTCTTCTTGTGTCCTTAGCAAGACACACAAGGCTGGATTCCACGGGGGTAAGGCTCAGCTAGGCCCTTTGTTGAGGGGACAGAGCTTGGGAAGCAGCTTCTAAGAAATTCCATTAGCTGCAGCCAGCTCAGCTGTGCCCTTCATTCTGGTGACCCTCAGTGCCCTGCCCGCCCCCGGCAATGGAAGAGGAGCCAGGCCTTGTGCTTTACGGCAAGGAGCCAGGCCTTGTGCTTTACGGCAAGGGGACAGGTTCAGATCTGTCACCCCGAGGTGCGTCCCCTGGGCCCCATTCCCCACGTGGCAGCACTTACACTAGCACAGGGGAGTATAACACACCCACATTGGGAGCATTTCACACACCCAGGCACCCCTGGAAACGTTGGCACAAGGCAGCGCTGTGTGGGGACTGGGTTTGTCATTTCACAGGACAGGTTGGGATTTTGACTTTTTTTGTTCCCGTTGGAAATGGAATGAAGCCACAATGTTTTGCTGTGACATGAAATTCCCCCCAATGTTCACTCTGGGGTCCATTGAAACATTTCATTTTGCTAACATCAAAACGTTTCCATCCAATTTTGACTTGGCGTTTCTGTTCTGAAGAGGCTTTGCAGCGCCATTTCTGAAATGCTGAAAACGATACAAAGAGTTCCATTCCTAAAAGGGGCAAAAGGCTTTTTAAAAACATCTTCCTGCTAAACAAACCTTGCCTCGAAATGAGCCAGTTGCCACAGAACATTTCGCTTGCAACAAATCAGTATTTTCCAGCGGAAAAACTTGTTGGAGTATCTGTAAGAGTTACTCTAGATTTACTGTAACTGAGGTCAAAGTCCAGCCCAGGTTGTTAATAATCCGGCAGCCCCACCCTGTGCATGGTTTCAGTGCTATAAGTGAGAGGCTTCATACCAACATCCACAATCCAGGTAAAAATTGAGTCCTGCCCTCCCCACTGAAAGGGGAGCTGTGCCAAGACCCTAGGGGGAGCCCGGAGCCCTGTGAAGTGATATTCAGCAGGATTGCTCGGATCTTTCCTTTGATATGTCACTGGGGGCAACCACACCTTGTTTTCCTTTCTCTGCCTCACCAGCCAAGACACAGCCTTGTCGCCCCCAGAAGCAGCACTTGCCTGTAGTCTGTCCTTCTGACAGTCATGGGCCTGTGTGGAGGGGCATTAACCTTGCTGCTGCCAATGCTAGTCCACTTCCAGCTGGTCCAACTGGCCCCTCAAGATCAGGGGCACAAACTCCACCCACTAATCTAAAGGGATAGCACTGGTTAAACAAAGCCTCCCTTTTCCCCTGGGAAATTAACAATAGGTCATCTTCTTCCTATGGCTGATGAGAGCAACAACTGTGGTTTTACACTCAGAGGATTAAGCCAGATAATTGTGTCAGGAGTAGCGGAGTGTATCACCCTGATGCGTCCTTCATATGCGGGAATCAGGCACTGAGTAGTTATATGTTCCAGGCTCTCTTCTGGGTGACCACAGTCACACGCTGGAGAATTTTGAATTTTCCCTTTGTGCAGCAAGTAGCCGCATTTGCCATGGTTTGTGTGTATGTGGTTTAAGGTTGCCTGTAACCTTCGTGGAAGATCAACAACGGGGATCTTGTTTGTCAGGTCTTTCACAGAGTGTTTGTTTGTGACGTCATGTGAACTCCATTTGGCTTTCCAAGCTTCAGCGGGCTGAAGTCACATTGTCAAAGATTAAGCACGTGAGTCCAGAAGGGCCTGCATGACTTCAAGTGGTGCTGAGGGACGTCGCTGAGGTCCTGGTGGATGGGGAGATGTTCATTCTTCTTGATTTGCTGGACTTACTGGAGGGTTGCGGCATCGTGGCAAACGGGTGACGGAGTGATGTGTGACAGCACGGGCAGCCAGGGTGCTGGGGTCAACTTGAGGGTTCCAGGGATTCACTGCATTGCTGTGTGCAGATGGACATCAACAAGTCGAGTGTGGCTACTTCTGGTGCAAAGTACTCTGCTTTGGAGTACACAAGGGCCACCATTGTGTCTGTAGCACTGATGCTGAAGCTCCCCAGCTTGTGCCTGCCATTTTATGGAGCAGGTTGACCCTTGTCTTCATCTTAGTAGCTGCCATCTCCAGGTGGTCATGGAAGGTTAGCGTGCAACCCAGCTTCACTCCGAGACAAGTCGGAGTGGGGTCATGTGGCACAGCGGTGCCACAGAAGGTCACTTTCAGGGTGCGCTTAGCATTCCCGTTATCAAGATGGGATACAGTGACTGCTGGTTTGGGGGTGGGATTGGCCTGAGCCTCCATTTCTGGAGATTTTCCTCCCTGGTCCGCTCCATTCAAGGTGGACTCAATGTCTTGAAGGTGGCTGCTTGCATTGCCAGGGCAAGGTCAACTGCATCTGCAAATGTACATGACTTGGCTGGCAGCATGTCGCTCGTGTAGACATTGGAAGGCATTGGCGTGAGTTCTGAGCCTTGTGGCAGCCTGTTGTTGAGGAGCCCGGGTGAGCTGACTTTGTCACCCAAATGGACATGTAGCCACCTACTGCTCAGCATCGGCCATAGCACGCAGTGTTTTGAGACAAGGGATGACCCGGCCTTGCAAGCTTCAGCATCAGGCCTTTAATCCAGACCCTGTCGTAGGCCTCTACAAAGGCTGCACCGGTCTTGGTTTTCTTCTGGAATTTGGCCTTGATGTGCATTCCAAGGGCCAAAACTTGGGCGCAGCAACTGCGTTTAGGCCACAATCTCTCTTGTTCTTCGGGGATCAGACTCGACAAGAGGATGATATGTCTCAGGAGTTTGTAGGTCATGCACAGGAGTGATATCAGCCTAGAGCTTCCCAGGTCATCGGTTGGCTTGCCCGGTTTGAGTATGGCCATTACTATCACCTCCCGCCAGGCTTTTGGGATGCATCCAGATTCCACGGTTTTGGTGTCATTTCGCCAGCCAATGGAGTCCCTTAGGGCCTAGTTGATGAAGGAATGTGAGTGGGATACCATCTCCACTGGCCTCCTTTCCTTGCTTGATTGCAGCTAAACTCTGTATTTCATCTATGCTGCTGGCGGTGGGGTCTTGTGGAGGGATTGAGGTTATTGCTAGGTGTAGCTAAGGATGGATCTCTCTCTTGGTGTTTTTGTCGAGCAGTCTTTTTGCGCTCTCTGCTGGTTTGGAGACTGTGGAGTTGGGCCAGACTTCCAAGGTCCAATATCCCATCAGATTAGTGGCTCCGAGGTGCCGTAGTGTGGAAGACCTTTAACATATTCAATCAACCGCTGGTGTCTGGCTGAGTCTGTAGACTCCAGCAGGGCCTTCGCAACCTGACTGGTTGTTCTGCCAGAGCAGGTCCTGGGCCCCGGGGATGCGCTTCCTGGCAGTGATGGCAAGGAGGCCAATGAACCGGCGATAACATTCCAGTGTTGCAGGGATTCGGATCACAGCTTTTTGTATGGCTTCCCTATAACAGTCCCAGCCGGCTTTGGCCAGGTTCTGCTGTGGAATTCGTTTAGACAGAATCACTGGGATTTCGATGCGCCGTGGGTGGTGATGCGCCTATGCTGGCTGTTGGGGAAGTCGGGAAGTATTTTGATCTTTGGGAATGATGGTTGTAGTCACATTGCCAGAGAGCAGAGTGGAAAGTTGCTCACAGTTTGGGATCGTCATTAGAACAACGGACTTCAAGAATCAAGGGCCAGATCCTTCCCTGGTGCAAATAGGCAGATGTAAATGATTAGATTGGTACGATGGTGATTTACACCAGCTCTCTACAGCCTCACCATGTTACACCAGCCGAAGATCTGGGCCCAAAAGTATTTTCAAGCCTTTCTGTTGTTTGTTCCTGTCTCCCATTTCCCTCCATTCAGCCAGTGCTGGGAGCCTTCCCCCTTGCTGCCGGCCTGTGGCCTTGCTGGCTCTCCTGTGTTACTAGAGAGCATGCCAGCTCTGCCCCTTGGGTACTCACTTGTGTCATACGCTAGTGTTTCACACTCCCCCACGCAGCACATGGTTCAAGGCCAGAGAACTGTATCCAGTGGCATTTGGCCTCCTCGACTGCACAGGATCAGTTCAGTGCCAGAAATTGCCCCTTAGCACTGATACTGTAAGATCTGGGCCATGAAGACTTGGCTGCTCATAGTAAAATCCCATTTTTCATACACAAATTTAACCGGAAGGGACTTTTCATAGCCACACCCAGCTCATCTCCCTCCAGGGCATGGGGAGGTTAGTTTAGAAATAAGAGAATTTTCTACCTGTTGGGAAAAGGATGAAAATTCGTAGTCAACTATTTTTGGTTTGGGGAGGGGGGATACCTGGAGGATTCTATTATGACACTGGTCGCTGAGTCATTGTCTCTTCTAGGGGGAGTCATTGCTGCATCATGACTCATTTTCCCCATCTGTATAATGGGGAAGCTGATTCCAGCCCAATGGCCAAAGGCTGCTCCAGAGGAATTTACATCCCCCAGCACTTTACAAGCTGTGACTGGTTGATGCACATCTTGGTTCTCCCCACCCCGCCAGCCTTACCCCGTGGAGCTGGATCAAGGAGTGTCACAAAGAGACGGAGCCAAAGAAATAATCCCAGATCCAGACAGCCTGGTTTTTGGGGCACAGGCCCATCTCCAATCTTAACCCCCATTATACAGATGGGAGAAACTAAGGCACAGAGAAGCTCAACATGAAATCCAACTTGTGCAGCACTGTACCATGAGGGAAAATCCTTCCTGATCCCAGCCAGCCATGGTGGTTGGCCCTGAGGCATGAGTGTGGCGCCTCCTGGTGAGCAATGGTGATGCTGTTCAGGGACACTGGAATGGCAGCGCTTCCTGGTTTTTAGCTCACTAAGCGGCGTTCTTGTCTCCCCAGGCGAGTGACGATGGGGAGAGCATCGGGCACTGCCCCTTCTGCCAGCGCCTCTTCATGATTCTGCTGCTCAAGGGGATCCCCTTTACTCTGACCACAGTGGACATGAAGAGGTGAGGACGCAATGGGAACCATGGAATATGCTCAGCACAGCCCCAGGGCGCTACCCCACACACCTCCATGGATTTACCTTTGAGCGCCCTGCCAGTCCCCCAACTCCCCCTTTCCTCTGGCAGTGCGTCTGCCTAGCTGACTCACGCCCAGCACTGGGGCTGTCAGCTCCCTGACTGTGCCAAACTGCAACGGGATCAGGTTGGAGGTACCACACAGACCACGAGATCGGAGAACACAAATTCCCTCTTCCCCACTCCTGACTGCCCAGCCCCCTGCCCCCCACTCACCCAGCCCTTAATAAAGAATTGCCGAGGGGGCATGTACAGCTGTGGGTGGGAGGAGGGTTGGAGGCTCCTGTTGCAATCATCCCCAGCATGCTCATGGAGCACATCTGGAAAGCCTGGGGGCAGCACTGCAGGGCTGGGAACGTGGCCCTGGCTGCTGTCTGGTGGTACAATGCTGCAACCCCCACCCTACCGCCAGTGCCAAGGAGGGAGCATCTGTCTCTCAGAGCTCTGAGGGCAGCCCCTCCCCACAGCCAGAGCTTCTGGGCACCCGCTTCCCACGTCCGCGCAGTCGGCCGGTTGGAGGGCAGTCACTAAGCAGGGGTAGCATTCGTGGGCGCTCAGCCCTTGGGGGGCAGGGTGTGGTAATCTAGCCTCCCAGTCCCAGACCTGGACTTTAGCGTCCACAATCTGGTCCTGTCCCAAACCTGGACTTTTGCGTCCAAAAGTCTGAGGGCTTACCTGAAACTCCCCCAAACTCACTACCAGCTTGGATATTTTGGCTGCCACCAGGTCAGGAATTTAATTAGAGAGCCTGACCCCCCTCTTTCCTCTCTCTGGTGCCCCCAACCCTCCCTTGGTGGGACACCCAGATTCCAAATCCCTTGGATGCTAAAAGCAGGGGAGACCCCCCCCCCCCCCCCCCCCCCCCCTCCCCCCCCCCTCCTTCCAGGCTTGCCTCTTGTCGAGCCTGCTGAGTATCAGAAACCGTTTCTCTGCTTCCCAAGAGATAAGCGTTCTCTACCCTCAGGACAATTGAGATGCAAAAATGCCAAAGCCTTGGCTTTGGCCTTCCCCCGTGCCTGCCTCTTTCCGCTGAAAGCAATAGGAAAAAGCCCACAGCCTGGCTTTTCCCTTTCCCTTTGCCTCCCTAGGAGAGTAAAACTTCCACACGTTTTAAAAGAAAAGTTTATATAAAAAGAAGAAAGAAATATATAAAACATAATCTGCATTAAGTAAAACTCATACAGGCTCTTGGCTATAAGAAAATAGAACAACAGTCGATTTAAAAGATAGCAATTTAAACAAGTCCAACAATCATATCATACATGTAAATACACCACAAAGATCATCATAGGCGAATTACTGTGCGTTCCCCTGGTACTTAACAGATGTTATAAAGAACTTTAAGATAAGATGGAGTAGGAGGAAAACCTTGTTTAACTCCAGCCGAGAAAACAACAAAGACCCCTGGTATACAAATTCCCGCCCCTGACTTTAAACAATCCAGTTCTCTGATTGGTCCTCTGGTCAGGTGTTTGGTTACCCTTTCCAGGTAAAAGAAACTTAACCCTTATCTTACCTATCCATTTATGACACAGGGATAGACAGTTGGGTCTGTCTCTCATGTGGCAGTGCTGGCCAATAGCCGGCATCGGTGGAGCCGGAAGCCATTGTATCACTGTCCTCACAGCCAGGCGGGCAAGCCAGCAGCTGGTCGGCACCCAGCAGGAGGGTGACCAGCACCTGTTGCCCTCTGCTACAGAAAGCCCCCTGGCAATGCCCTGGGGCACCAAGAGCCTCTGCCCTCCCTTTGCAGGGCCCTGGATGTGCTGAAGGATTTTGCCCCAGGAGCCCAGCTGCCTGTGCTGCTATATAACGGGGAGCCCAAAACCGACACCAACAAGATCGAGGAGTTCCTGGAGGAGACCCTGGGCCCCCCAAAGTGAGTGGGGTCAGCCCCTCCCCCAAGAGCTGGGCGTCCCATGTGGGCACAGCAAGGGATCAGTCCCATAGGGGAGTCGGGCCGGGGTCATCAATCCAGAGGGGGGGAAAGAGGGGAGAGGAGTCCCCTGTAGTGATGGGAGGCAAGGTGGGCTGGGAAATCGGGGCCAAGTAGGGTGTGAGGGTCAAGGAGGCACAGGTGGGACCAGCGGGGGAGGATGAGGGGAAACCACAGATGTGGGAAGGAAATGAGGTGAGAGAGGAGACCAAGCAGGCGAGAGAGGAGGGGAGGAGGGATGGTTCTCAGGGCATCGCAGTGAGCTTTAGTGCCCAGGGCAGAGGGGCACTGGCTGAGCCCCCAGCTCCCTCTCACTCACTCCCTTTGCCTCCTGCAGCTTCCCCAGTCTGGTTCCCCGGTACAAGGAGTCCAGCACGGCCGGGAATGACATCTTCCACAAGTTCTCTGTGTTCATCAAGAACTCACTGCCGGCCCAGGACGAGGGTGAGGGAGTTGGCTCACCAAGGGATGGGTGGGGTGTGTGTGTGTCCACATGCAGCCATGTGGGGATAACACCACTGCCACCACCAGAGCCCGGATCCCCCCTGTGCTCCCCATGGCACTGCATGTACCGGCTGCTGCGTCCCGTGCTGTGTTCCTGGAATCCAGTGGGATCCTGTGCACACATGGGACAGGACAGGGCAAGAGGCCATATTCACCCAGCAGCTTCCCTGACCTCCTTGCAGCTGAACGAGGCCACGGTCCAGCCCCTCCTCTGCTGCTGGCCCTTGTTATGGCACAGACTGGGGGCAGGAGGTGAAGGGCTGGCTCCAGAGGGGCTCCCCCATCCCCCACCAACACGGGCCAAGTCTGCCCTGGAGGGGCTCCCCCAAGAGCTTGGAGGGGGTTCACGCCCTGGTGCATGCAGCCATCTGCTGCTCTGCCCAACCCCTGATAGAAACCCAGGGGTGGGGATAGCCCTCACTGCCCTGGTGTGTGGGTGTGGGGGGGGTTACCCCCATTCTGCGGGTCACTTGTGAGGCTGGCAGACCGGCTCCACCCCCGAAGGAAATGCCACCTCCCCCAGTGTACAAATGCCCAAGAGGCCCCCCCCGCTCCCGGGCCCCTCTCTGCACAGGGGGGAGGGGTGCCAGCAGTGCTGTGTCACTTGAGGACCCCCGTGCTCCCCCTGCCATTCCCTGGGCAGGTGCCACCTGTACAGTGACTCTCTGTCCTCCCCTCCCAGTGCTACATAAGAACCTGCTGAAGGCCCTCCTGAAGCTGGACCGGTACCTGAGCACCCCCCTGGAGTACGAGCTCGTCCAGGACCCCGGCCTCACTGTCTCCCGCAGGAGGTTCCTGGACGGCGACCAGCTGACACTGGCCGACTGCAGCCTGCTGCCCAAACTGAACATTGTCGATGTGAGTATGGGTGCCCCGGGGGGCAGGACCGGCACAGCCACCGCCAGCCACCCCACCATCCCCAATCCATATGGCACCCTCCAGCCACCACCCTCTACCCGGATGGGACCCCCACAGCCACTGCAAGCCCTCTCACCATCTCCAATCCATATGGCACCCTCCCCCAGCCACCATCCCTTACCTGGGTGGGACCCCACAGCCACCACCAGCGCCCCCGACCAGCCCCAATCCATATGGCCACCCCACCATCTCCCACCCATATGCCCCCCCAGCTGACAGCCCCCCCACCAAACCGCACCCGTACAGCCCCCCCACCCAGCAAATGACAGCCCCCTCCCAGCCACTGACAACCCCCCTAACATCCCCCACCCATATGTCCCCACCACCTACCACCAGCTCCCCCATCATCCTCCACCTTTACGACCTCCCCAGTCACCACCTACCTACCCCCTCCCACTCTTCCCCTCCTCCCCACCATCTAGAACATCCCCTTCCCCCCCCCCTTAATTTGTGACGGCCCACTACCCTCCATTCTGCCCCCTGCCCTGCGCACCAGGCCCCACCTTGCCCGAATGAGTTTCTCTGACATGGGAGCGGATCGAGATCAGACCCCAGGAGCCAGGCAGCTCTGGGCTCTGGCACAGCGTGCTTTAGTCAAGCCTGCGAGGAGCTGCTATGGGGAAGGTGGGTTAGCCATGGGGCCACAGGGGCTTCCCAGGGCCAGGGAGGTTGGGTTAGCTGAGCTGGTTAGCTGTGGGGGTGGGCAAGGTGGGTTAGCTACGGGGCCAGCCCTGAGCTGGGCAGGTTAGCTGTGGGGGCAGGGTGGATTAGCCGAGGGAGTTCGGGGGTCTGTCCCAGGCCAGGCTGGTTAGCTGTAGGGGCAGGCAGGGTGTGTTAGGCAAGGGAGCATGGGGGCAGCCTGGCGCTGGGTGGGTTAGCCGAGGGGGACGTGGGAGTAACCTGGAGCTGGGCAGGTTAGTCAAGGAAGTGGAGCAGCCCAGAGCTAGGCAGGCTAGCCCTGGGGGCAGGCAGGATGGGTTAGCCAAGGGGGCACAGGGGTGGAGACTATCCTAGGCCGGGCAGGTTAGCTGTGGGGGCAGGCAAGGTGGGTTAGCCCAGTGAGGACACAGATCCAACCCAGAGCAGGGCAGGTTAGCTGAGGGAGGTGCAGGGCCTTGTGGGGCAGGTGAGGGGGGCCAGCCTGGGATGGGAGGCGAATTTGTCCATTGGGACACACTCTCCATTCACCCCACCTCTGTCCCCAGATCGTGTGCAAACACTACCGGCAGCTGGGGATCCCCCAGGAGCTGCGCGGTGTCTGGCGCTACCTGGACAGCGCCGGCGAGGCCAAGGAGTTCAAATCCAGCTGCCCCGACAGCAAGGAGATCGTGCAGGCCTATCGCACCGTGGTCAGGCCGCTCAAGTAGGCACAGCCTGACTCAGCCTGGCACTTCCCTATGCCCACTGCTCACGCTGCCAGTGCTGGAGAGGGGCCTGGGGCTGCCCTGCCCGGCCTGGTCGTCCTTCATCTCTCTGCTTTGCTGCCCATGAATGTCAGACAAAGGTTGAGGGAACCGGAGCCACTGCCCTTCTCACCGCTCCTGGGCTCGCAGCCTTGGGGCTAGGCCAGCCTGGACTCCTGTGGGGCAGAGGAAGCCACATCCCCTTCACCAGTCAGGACTCTGCAGCAGAACATGGGACAGGACGGGACCTCCTGGCTCCTCGAACCCAGTCGCTCTCCCCTTCCCATACTTCTTGGGGGCAAGAGGGCTCATTTGGCACCTCTTCCTCCCTCCTCCCATGCAACCCTCATTTCTCTCCTGCCGCCAGAGCCTCCTCCTGGCAGCCCAGCTAACTCTCTCCTTTCAGCTCCTGCTCCACCAGCTACAGAGAGGGCAGCCTCAGGCTCTGCCCTGGCATGGCGTCAGGGCAGAGGGGCTCCAAGTACCAGCCGGGGGCCCTGTCACAGCTAGGAGCCAGTCCTGTCTATATGATAGCACGGCCCGAGGGGACAGGAATTGTAAAGCAGGAGTGGGGCAGACAGCAAACATTGGGAAGGAGGCTTCCAATGTCCCAGAGCTCAACCAGGGGCAGGGCAGGGCAGCTGGACCCAGCCTGTGAAGGGGGCCGGGCAGGGCAGATGAGCCCGGGAGAGGTGAGGGGCAGAAAAGAGCAGTGGGGGCCCAGAAAGTTGCATGACCATCCCCTGCTGGACTCAGCCACACTCTCTCCAAGGGTGATGCTGGCTACGCCCTGTTGGCACGCACAATGTGTCCAGCACTAGCTCAGGTCTGGCTGCTTAGAAACAGGCCAGGCTGAGGCAGCGCCCCAGAAGCCAGCAGGGGAGACGGGGGCTGGAGCACCCACAGCAGCCCTGACAGCAGATGTTCACCCCAGCAGACAATCGGGTGGGGCAGGGGCTGGGCTGGTGCAGCCATTGCAGGGAGCTTGTGTGGGCCTCACCACAGCCTTTGAAGATCAGCGCAGGGCCCAGGAAGCCCTGCGTGGCTAGTCGGACTGCCGCAGCTGGGCTGTGGGCTGGTGACTCCTGCCTCCCAGCATGCTCAGCCCAGTAGCCAGAATGAGTTCAACCGGGAACGAGTCTGTCCCCTCCACATTCTATGGGGGAAGGGGGGGGACCTGTATTATGTCAGAGCATTTAAAAATCAATAAAGAGGAAAGCAAACAGGTGCTGATGTCATGAATGAACAGCCTGCTATGGAGATAAGGCAGGGCTCAAGGGCAGATGCTCACCCCCCTCCACCCCAGCTCCATTCTGCCACAGGGAGAGGGGATGCCCACAAGGCGCTAGATACACCTCCGCCTCCACAACAGCCCCGCAGAGACTTCAGACTCTGACCCTTGACAGTGCCTCCCTACAGCCCAGTCCACCACTGGGCCATAGAACACCCCCTGCACGTGGAGTGGGATCTTTGCAGGAGAGACAATCCCAGCAGGCTGGAGTTATGGGTTTATTTCAAATAAGTTACAGACACACAGCGCGGAGTTAAAACATTGGTGGAAAAGTCATTAAAAAAGTAATTCATGATAAGCCCCTTGCACGGAGAGACAGCGACGGCCTGCCAGCAGCGGGGTTCTGAAGGGAGCAGCTGGGAAGCGTGGGCTTGACCCCCTGGTGTGCGCTTCGAGGAGGGCAGCGACTCTGCCCCGAGCTCAGGGCCTGGCTCTGCTCCCCGCCTCAGCTGCATGGCTTGTGGTTGTAATGGAGGGTTCCTGGCCCTCAGATTGCAAATGCCACGTCCACTCCCCATGATGCGGTTGAGCACAGGGGCAGGCAAGGCTCTCAGCATTCACATACGGTGTGTGGGAGGAGGCTGGACGTTCATAGGTAGGGCGGTAAACTAGTCTGAACAACTCATTAAAAAGTTTCATTAAGGGGACACACCTCAGAGGGGTCCAGGCTGGGTCAGGAGTCTTCAAAATCCACCCCGGTCGGTGCCTTCTTACTGGAAGAGAACTGGGGTTGCCAACTTTCTAATTTCTGAAAACCAGACCCTCCCCCTCATCCTGTCTCTTCCCCAAGGCCCCACTCCTTGCCCTGCCTCTTCCCCTGAGGCCCTCCCCCCTCATTAGCTCAATCTTCTCCACCTTCCTCCTCCACCAGCTGGGCTCCCTCTGCTCTGAGGCCAGGATGGGAGATGCAGCCTGATGTGGAGCCTGCTGTCTGCCTGCCCATGATGCAGGTAGGAAGGAGGTGGCCATGGCTGAGCAGGAGCTGGTGCAGGGTGATGTCCCAGCACCTCCCTCCCCCTCCTGTTCATGGTAACCAGACTTGTGGTGTCCATTCAATACATCTGACTGGACATGTGGCCACACCAAAGAGAACAGAGAAAGGGGTTGAGTCGCTGGCTGCAGCACTTGGACAAGCAAACTCAAAGGCCCATATTGGCAGCTCTGTAGCTGCAAGCCATCATCCAAACCCCTCCTGGTCGAGGCTACCAGGCAATGGCACAGCACATGTTTGTCCAGTTGGCTCCAGGTGGCCATTGCAGGTCATTGGGTGCAGGCAGTGACCTGGGGCTGGGGCTCAGAGGCTGGGAGAGGAGCAGAACCTGGGGGAATTACCTTTTGAATCCTGGGTTAATTAGCGACTCTCCTGGGACTCGTCTCTTGGCTGTCACGGCTGAGCCACCTCCCCTGTTCTTCCTGGGACTCAAGTCTGCTCAGAAAGGATGAGAGCAGTGCTGCTGAGTGCTGCTGAGGCCAGGCCAGGGTGAAGCCTTGTGTGGCAACATTAGGCTGCATTTACTGAGTCTGGGAGCCACAGAGAACCACGGGGTCTGTCTGTGGCCAGTGGCCTCTATAAAGCCATTACTGGCAAGCCACCAGGGACACACCAAGCCTGTGCTTTTGGGCAGGAGGGTCCCAATTCCATCCTCGCTGCTGTTGCCGAGTACCAGGTTGCCCCACTGAGTGGCAGAGGCGCTCCTGGTTCTCACCAGGTTTATGGTGGTGTTTAGAGAGGGACGTGCTCCTAGTGAGCTTTGCTGGAGTGACGCTGGCTTGAGAGCAGAGTCAAAGGAAAGGGCAGGATTGTCTCAGTGCCTGGCAACGTTCCCATCATGAATCCAGTTGGAGGGACATTAGAGCAACATTGGCCAGTGTGCGGTATTGGTGGTGGGTCTGACACAGCACATGCCTCATGACTGAGTTATCATCACAGTCGGAAGCGAACTTCTCGATTCCCTCACTTTCAGTGACCATCCGTGAACCCCAACATTGCATTAACATTGGGGGGGGGGGCATTTAATGGGGAGTGGTGGTGTCTAATTCATGGTGCATCAGGGAGTTCTGGAGAGTGAATGTATCCAAAAGCAAGAAACCTTGTAGAGCAAATTGCAAGCAGGGCAGCAAAATCCTGACAACCAACCCATCCCTACCTGGAATCAAAAGCCTTTGGCTCTGCAGCCGGTTCTTCTCTGGACTGCATGAAGCAGCAGCAGCGGCAGCATCCTCTGCAGCTAGGAGAAGGAGACAGATGACATCTGGTCAAGGTTTGCCCCAGGTGCAGTGTACACAGCCCCATGCTCCCAGATCAGCTGCTGCGTGCAGTGGTCAGTACCACCCAGGAGGAGGTGCAGAGCAAATGAGAGAAGGGCGAAGTGCACGTGGGCTTAAGAGTGATGCTTGCACAAATGGACTTGAAAATGCAATCCTCCCCCCGAGCTGTGTTCTCCTCCTAGTGCCTCCCCCATCACCCTGCCCTGCACCCCGCAATGGGTAACCATCAAACTCCCAGGACACGGTGCCAAAAAGGTCCCTGTTTGCACTCTGTCATCTCCAGCTGGGTTGTTATATTTACACTCTCCTCGAATCCACCTGCCCAAACAGCCAGCAAACTGCCACAGGCCTTTACTCTTCTGTGGCCAACTGAGGTCCTGGCAGGCTCCAGCTATAAACCAATCCAACTACGGCTTCTCACCAGCCCTTCACACTCCCAGCTTCTGCACCCCTCTCAGAGCAACAGCCCTGAGGGCTGGGCTCCCTTCCATGACTGTGTGTGGGAGAGGCGAGGGGGGATGCAAGTTACCCCAGACTCAGAGAGCAGCACAACCCCATCCGCACCCCCAGCACATCCCCACTCCGAGACTGGCTCTGCACCCCAGCGTGCTGTCCACACACAGGAGGGCCCAGTCACAGCTTAGTTTTCCAAGTGCAGGTAAAACATTTTCCTCCATTATAGGTGGCCAAGGTGCAGCCACCTCCAAGCACCAGCTTCCCACACACCCCGAGGGCCATAATGAGGAACCTGCCCATGCCCAGCCCTGAATTAAAGTGGTGGGCAGCAGATAGTAAGATAATGGCAGCTGAAATCAATGGTCGCCTTCAAAAAATGCGCCCACACACACATGGTACCTTCAAGACGTTTCTCCAGGCTGCTGACACACCCCACTAAGCCAAACATCAGTGCCTGCAACTGTTTCCTAGCTTCAGAGCAGGGTAGCTTGAATAGGTCAAAAGTCAAGCTCCAGGTACCTTCCTTCAGCTGCAGGGTGGCTTTGCTGTCATGCACTGTCAAGGCAGCTGCTCTGTGCTCAAAAGCTTCTCTGTGCAAGGAAGAGATTGGAGTGAGACAAGGGTCTCCAGACCCACTGGAACAAGCCCTGATTATTCATTCCCAGGTGGAAGATCTCATCTGAGAACTTACCTGAACTTTGTGCTGTAATCTTCTGAAGGACACATCCCACTCCGGGACTTCTGAAAAAGAGAGACCCCCAGAAGGCAGCTTAGCCACCAGTGACAGACACAAAGGGCCTGATCCCGCTCTGCCGCGTGCAGCCCCTTATACCAGTGAGCGCGGGTGCAAAGCGCACACTGATATTACAACCACTCTGTACGGGTGGAAGCAGCCATACAAGGTGCAGACCAAAGGCAAATCAGGCCCTAGAGTTATGGACTGGCATCGAGCTATTTCACAGCGACTCCATCACACTAGCCTCTTCACTGTAGAGAGGATGGTTCCTTCCTCCCACTGAAAGATTAGTGACCAAATGATTGCTGGATGACCTCGCAGCGAGCAAGTCCCCCCCCGGGGCACATGGAGTGCATCTTTACAGCTACCGGCACTGCTGCAAATGCAGGCCTTGTTTCTAAGTTGAATTTGTCTAGCTTTAACTTCCAGATGCTAATTCTCGTACCTGGTTTTTTCCTCTCCCATTAAGGTACTTGTACATAGGTTTGGAAAAATGTAATGTTTATGGACATTAGTAAACACTGATTTCTGCCCGAGGACACAAACAGATGAAAAATATTTCCATTGATAATAATCAAAACATAAGAGATAGGCAAAGTAAGAAAAATACCACCTGAGAACTAATTAGAGGGTGATTGAAGGATATTTACTTTGTATCTTTTGACATGTGATACTGACAATCTGGGTTTTAATTGTTATAAAGCTTTAACTTTTTTAATCTCAACATCAACTGTCATTTAATTATTGTCTGACCCCCCTCCCAATTTCCCACACTGAAAATTTAAATACATGAAAATATGAAATTCTTTAAAATAATTATCCATCAAAATTACAAAAAATAAAAACTGAATTCTGCCAAGCCTACTTTTATAGCCACAGTAATTATCAATGATTGTTTCTAAAAGCTTGGATAACCCTTTAAAGTTATAATTAGAGACTTTGGTTTGCTTATGATTATTTTTTCCTGATTTTCTCTGCTTATTTTCAGGCCAAGTGCAATGTTTTTAAAGGAGCCAAACTGCTGCTTTTTAATCCATGTTTTTAAAATATTGTTCTCTTACATTATAATGGATGTATGAAGTTTAACATCCCCCTCAGCCCCGCCACATTTGCAGGTCCCCTTTAAGTTGACTTGCTAGTCACGATGGTACCACACACATCATCTCAGCCACCCAAGGTTGGAATCTGCACAGTTGCTACCTACGTGGCCCTCCAGCTTCTCCAGGGTGAAATCAGTACTCCACACCTCGGATGCATTGGTTACACTGGGGAAACAAGAGGTGATGAAGTTAAAGGGACATTATCAATGTGACATCTAGCCCATTAAAAAAAAAAAAAAAAAAAGGTTGAAGTAGTTTGGGGCACGATGCCAGCTGCTCAGCACCCCATGCAAGCTGTGCTTTTTACAATCACACTGTTCTGTGTTTAAGAATTGTTTTACTCTGGGGAAGACAGGCCCAAACAGGGGAAAGTAACTTAACTGCTGGGAACCGATTATACTAGGGAACCAGTGACCTGTAGGACACACAGAAGGAAGCTATTTCTTGAAACCCTTTCAGACACAGCCCTGGTGTGAGCTGTAACAAGAGCATGTCAAATATTCAGACAGAAACGCAATATTTAGTTGTTATCCCTTTAATATAAACAGGAGGGCAGTTCAAGTCAAGAGCCTTGTATTCTCCTTCCTCAGTGGTCCCTTTATAACCCCCAGGCAGTGAAGATGGGCCCTAACTCAAGTCCAGATGCAATTTAGGGCCCCTTTAATGACTCCCTTTGTGCTGCTAGGTGGAGGGGAAACTGAGGTCCAGGCCCTGGCATTCGTTTTTAAAAAGGGGCGCACAGATTTAGATACCGAGTTCACACAGATCTGGTCTGTCCGAGATTCCCACTTCGAGTTAGTGGGAATCATTTGAGGGTTGAATTGAAACTCGTCTCTTGCGCTGTTTGCCACGGGTGCAGGAGAGACTGACCCGCGCGGAGTCACGGCTCCATTGTCCCAAGGGAGCCCCCCCAAAAAGAGAGAAAAGGCCGCGGAAACAGCGGAGAACCGGGTAAGCTCTGGCCTCCGAGGCGCTGCTGACGCGGGGAAACCAGCGGCACGTCCGGATGTGGGGCTTCGCATCAGCCCGGCCCTGCCCAGCCCTTTAACCCCACACGCCGCAGAACCCAGCTGGGACATCGAGCCCCGTCCCGCCGCTCCCGCCACGCGCGGGGCTTGGGGGCGCTGCCCCCGGGGAACCCACGGGCCGCGTCCGAGGGGCAGTAGCCGGCTCCCGGCCGGTAGAGGGGCCCGCGCCGCAGCGTCTCCAGCGCCACAGGCCCCGGGGTGCAGGACCCCGCCGGTTTGGCCCAGGCCCCCCCGCCCCTCGGAGCCGGCTGCCCACCCTGGGAGGCGGAAGAGCTGCCGCTCCCGAGGCCGGGGCCAGGGGGGGTTCCCCCGAGCTGGGGGATCCCTGCGCCCCCCCCCCCCCCCCCCNGCTACAGAGAGAAACAGCTGGGAGAAGGGGCAGGGGAAAGAACAGACCTGGGGGCAAGTGGCTCTGGGATTGCTGAACCTCCGCTTGATGTTTTCTACCCAACTGGAGGTTCTAGGGCAGCTTTATCCTTTCCTTTGAAGACTGCAGTGAGTTCCTGAGTGTGGGTTTTGCTCCCTTCATGGTATGTATATCTACACACCCTAATGCAATCACCTAGCTACCCTGGTAATCAGACCCAGGCAGCACTTATGTGGGCACCTGGCTGCAGCCAGGATGGGCTAATGAAACGTCAATGAGCTGGAGAGAGATCTGCGATCGCAGGGCTCCGAGCCCCCCGAGCCCCCTGGCTGGAAGCTGGGGCTCCCTGCGCCCCCCCCCCCGAGCTGGGATACGATCGCAGGGCTCCGAGCCCCCTGGCTGGAAGCTGGGGCTCCCTGCGCCCACCCCGGGGTGCCGGGGGGTCAATGCCCCGCACTTACTAGACATTGAAGCCGCTGCTCTGCGGCGCGGCGCAGTAGCACAGATACTGGTGCCCCCCGTGCCACAGGGCGTGGAAGGGTCCCGCGGGCTCGGCCATCGCGGGGGGACCCGGGCCTGGGGGCTGCTCCCCTGGCAGAGGCCGGGGCAGGAAGGGGTGGGGCGAGCGCGTCTCTTTAAACCTCCCCGCCGAGCTTAAAGGGGACGCGGCGGGCCAGATTTCCGCTTTTCGTGCTGGATAGAAACAGGTTTCACTCTGGATTGAGCCTGGCCAGGCGCGGGAGGCCCAGGACCCCCCTGCCGCGCAGGCCCCGTGGCGATCAGGGGAATTGAGGGCCCGAGTCTGCCAGGTGCCTCAGCTGACCTCAGACAAGCCGCAGCGCCAAGCACAGCCAGGACTGTCGGCAGAACCAGGGCGCAGAGCGCGGTGGACTGAGCCAGGCCGCAGGGCGCGGAAAGGATTTGGGAGTTGGACCTTCTCCCCTGCCTGTTCCCTCTCAGGAGCGACTGTCGGACCAGGGCCTGCAGAGCAAAGGAGGGGCCCTTCCCAGCTTGAACCAAGGAGCCCGGTGCTGGAGCTGGCCAGCCTCATGCTGGCAGGACTGGGCCCAGAAGGGACACACCGGGCACTGACCAGTGGCTTGCATTATTAGTAACACAAGGAAGGACACTCATTGCTCAGTTACAGAGAGCTGCTGTCCTGATTCTCTCCTGCCTGCCTCCTGCAAAAAGAAACACACCACCAGTCACCTGTTACATGCTGGTGCACATGGCAACCCAAGGTGCAGGGCGTCCGTTTCATACCTGGAGATTTCATCTCTTCCCTGCTGGTGCAGAAAATGGTCACACAATCCCATTCACCCCCTACCCCCTCAGAAACAAAATAAACCAGGATCACTAGTTCTGAAGGAGAGAATCTCATTCCAAAGAGAAGCAGCCTGCTGTTCTCTGCCTTCTCCCTTCTCCCCAGCAAGCACTAAATCACCTGCACAGGGCAACAGACGCATCTGACAGCAGGCCCACGGGACAAAATCGTTTACACCCTGACCCTGCATGGGATGTGTGGCTCTGACTGCAGGATTGGGGCCTTTGTTCGTTGTCTCTTTGTCAGTGATGGAAAATTCTTTCCTGCTTTCAGTGGGAATGTTGGCTTTTATAGCAGGAAATATTGGATTCCCCTCTACATTATTTCCTTAATGTATATTTCCATCCGCAGGCGAGAGTTGGTTTCCAGTGTTTTTGTGCCTATTGTTACAGGGGTGTTCCCCTTTAAGTATGGCATGACAACAAAGCAACTGACAACTACCATAACTAACTGGAGCAGCTAAGGGCCTTCCCTCCCCAGACAGGGCTTCCCTTTGATTGGTGGCATGAGACATCAATCTTCTGTGATCTGAAAGGTCCCTCTGCCCCGGAATGCTGGCAGTCCTGAGATGTGTACACACACTGGCCCTGGGGCATTGGCTGCAGGGAGCCAGGCTGAAAGGAGAAAGGAACAGGCAAGGCACTAGGAAAAACTTAACAGGATGCAAACTCCTGGGTTTGCACTTTCTCTTTCCTGGCTGTGACTCTGTGACTGCTGCTTCATAATCCACCTAGTGCTACAGAGAGAAACAGCTGGGAGAAGGGGCAGGGGAAAGAACAGACCTGGGGGCAAGTGGCTCTGGGATTGCTGAACCTCCGCTTGATGTTTTCTACCCAACTGGAGGTTCTAGGGCAGCTTTATCCTTTCCTTTGAAGACTGCAGTGAGTTCCTGAGTGTGGGTTTTGCTCCCTTCATGGTATGTATATCTACACACCCTAATGCAATCACCTAGCTACCCTGGTAATCAGACCCAGGCAGCACTTATGTGGGCACCTGGCTGCAGCCAGGATGGGCTAATGAAACGTCAATGAGCTGGAGAGAGATCTGGAAGAAATGCAGAAGGAGCTGGAAATGACCACTGCCCAGGTCATAGTATCAGAGGGCTAGCTGTGTTATTCTGGATCTGTGAAAGCAGCAAAGAATCCTGTGGCACCTTCAAGACTAACAGACGTTTTGGAGCATGAGCTTTCGTGGATGAATATCTACTTCGTCGGATGCATGTAGTCATGCATCCGACGAAGTGGGTATTCACCCACAAAAGCTCATGCTCCTAAATGTCTGTTAATCTAGAAGGTGCCACAAGATTCTTTGCTGCTGTCCAGGTCATGTTTGCTCCCATGTCTTTTTCAAGGAGGAAGATCACTGGAGTCCCTGGTAGCAGTTCTGTCCTGTCAGCCACCTGCCTGGATGAAGCTTTGCAGCTGGTTGACTCGACATCTCTGGTGGCTCCCATAGATCCTGGCTTCTTGGGAAGTTTGCTCCTGATCTTGTTCCTGCTGAGGACGCTGCTGAAATGTGCAGCTCCTTCCCCCTGCTGCTTTCCCCAGACCCACAGCAGGTGCTGCAGGCTGTGCAGGGCCTAGTGGCTGACCTGCACAAGGACAAAGAAGGCATGCTGGAGGTTCTCTTGGGAGACGCTGAGTGCGAAGAGTATCTGGGGGCTCTTTGTAGACTCCTGGCAGCTCCCAAAGTGAGGTGAGTGAGTGAGTGTGGGACTACTCCCCATGTACGGCGTAGTGGGGATAGCCATGTGACATGGTGTGCTTTTCTGTGACTCCCCTGCTCGCACACACCGTCCGCTTCTATGGCAGCTGCTTCTAACGAGAGATGGACCCAGACTGGGCCCTCCTAGCCTAGCACAGCCAGATCCACCCTGCCTCATTCCATGTGGTCCCTGATTAGATGCATTGACTAAGGCAGGGCAGTTCTGATGCAGGACACAGTGGTCTTCGGATCTGTGGGGTTTAGATTAGCTGACCCTTGCGGTCCCTTCTGAACCTATGGTTCTGTGATTCTCTCCAGCATGTGATGGGAATTCACTGTTTTATCATTTTCCGTTAAAAAATAAAACAGGAACATTCCACCCACAAAAAGTCCGTAAAGGGATGCTAAAAGGGCAGAGTGAAGTGCTAAAACATCAGAAAATGCTGAAGATCCATTTGTCCTGGTGACCTTAACTCTGCCCTTACTGTGTCTAAATTCCAGTTCAGTCTTTAACCAGATGGGCCTATACCATTTTAGACAGGCTCTTTGCCTCATTCAGCTCATGAGATTGCTTTAAATCCAGGGGACTTTAAAGACAATACAGTTGGACTCTGTTTATTGGCCTGCTGGGGTTTGCGAAATCTTCCAGCTCCTCTCTGCAGCCACTAAGAGACTTGTTTTCCCCACGTGACAGTTGCCAGTCTCAGCTACTCACATGACTCCAGGAGCTGGGGCTGTAAGAAGAAAACACTAACCATCCTTACAGGCAGCATGGGTCCATAGTGAATAAGGCAGGGGACTGGCTCTCCATAGACATATATGTAGTTACTGGAGTGTAAATCTAGAGTAAATCCACATACCCGCCAGTGTGTGGAGAGCATGTTGGTACTTGCACTGGGCGGGACAGAGGATGTGCAGTGGAAGATATGGGGGGAGGGGGAGTTAGCAGTTAAACAGGACCTTGAGCAGCCGCCCTGTTCACTGAGCACAGTCAAGCCTAAGCCTTGATCACCCCAGCCAAAGCCAAAGGAACCAAGGGAAGGATTCCCCCCAAAGCCTAGGATGGGGGGAGGGATAGCTCAATAGTTTGAGCATTAGCTTACTAAACCCAGGGTTGTGAGTTCAATCCTTGAGGGGGCATTGAGGGGGCCATTTAGGGATCTGGGGTAAAAAGCTGTCTGGGAATTGGTCCTGCTTTGAGCAGGGGGTTGGACTAGATACCTCCTGAGGTCCCTTCCAACCCTGATATTCTATGATTGATGTGGGCCCCACGCTCCTGCCCTCTAATCCCCAGACCCTGTGTCCCACAGAGACTGCACAATGGGCGCCTCCCGCTCTGCTGTTTGCTCTTGCAGGGTTGTGACCAACCCCCTTAACAGGCCCTGGGAAGATAAATGGCTCCCATTGGGAGGGCAGCGTACACGCCCGTTTAGGCTGTTACAGCCGGTGCACAGCTACAAAGGAAGGCAAACAGGCTCGGAGCTTGGCAGGCTCTGCTCCAGGCTGTGAGGCTGCCATTCAGCCCGAGAGGGGATCAGACCCCAGCCAGTTGGTGGGGGCTGGGCCTCTTGGAGCCACAGCCTGACCTGTGTTTCAGTCTCTGTGCAGTTTTGATGGCAAAGCCCCAGACAGCTGCCGAACCCTCGTCTCCCTTGAGCCCTGCTGCTCAGTTGTTTGGCACAGCTGCCGGCTGGCACCCTCCGCGCCTGGCTCTGCACTAGCTGGATTCTCCCTGGGCTTTGCGGCTGCTCTGTTCTTCCCGGCCGGGCTGGAAACGCTCACAGCTCCCTCTCCCCACGGCTGATCACTGACAGTCGCGTAACGGCATTAAACCTAGGGGCCTTAACCTTACTGAGGCTGCTGCCGGCCATTTCAGCGCAGGCCAGGCCAGCCGCAGGACAGGAAGAATGGTGACTCCAGGCTGGAGGCATGGGAACGCTGGGCACCACGCTGGCACAGAGACTAATGACCTCTGACCTCAGTGCCCCTGCAGCAGCCTGTGTGGGAGCTGGAGCGTAGCGGGGCCGTATCCCATTGGGCGCTCGCAGTGCACCCAGGTACCATGTGGGGCAGCACCCCAGCGAGGGGCCCCATGTACCAGGTGGCTTAGACAACGACAAAACAGGTATTTTCTAACCCATCGCCGGCTCCAGTGCAGCCCTGGCGTAAGCAGGGGCAGCTCCCCTGAAGACAGTGTGGGTTACGCCTGCTTGCAACAGGGCTCAACTTGGCCCCGTGTGGGTTTTAGTCATGCAAAAAATCAAAGTGTTTTGAGGCTAAAATCCCCGTGCGATTCTGAGCATTATTCATCCCTGAGCAGCGTCCTCCCCATCCCTGCTCTGAGCGCGCTGCTGGGGCGTAACGAACAGGAGTCCGGCTCCTGTGTGTCTTTCCAGTGGAAGGG
Source organism: Chelonoidis abingdonii (assembly GCF_003597395.2). Lineage (NCBI taxonomy): Eukaryota > Metazoa > Chordata > Testudines > Testudinidae > Chelonoidis > Chelonoidis abingdonii. Next base: position 6,004,484 of record NC_133792.1, read on the forward strand.
GGCTGTCCTCCCCAATGGGCCAGTCCATCACTCTGCACACTACCGGCTTGTCACTCACTCCTGGGCACCGTCGCTATGCCAACTTGACCTCCGGCATCGATGCAGCTACGTCTCTGGGAGCTGTGCCGCTGTAGTCCCATAGTGCAGACAAGCCCACGGACCCTGCCCAGGTGGGTGCCTAGAGGTGGCTGTGCCTGCAGAGCAGGGCACCCACTGCATCGGGGCACTGCCATACTGCAGGAGTGCACAGTAGGCACCTGGTAAGAATTTACACCAAACCTCTACAGACCCTGCCCCCTAAGAAGGTGCCCCACTGTCCCAGGCGTGGGTCTTTCTCATGGACTCCAGTGCTTAGTATTACTTATGTACAGTGTTGGTATTACGGTAGCACTAGGACCCCCTCTCATGGATCAGGACCCCATGGTGCTAGGCGCTGTACACAGATAGAACACAGGCTCTGCCCCACAGAGTGGCCAGTCTAAGTAAGCTCTCCTTGCCTCCCCAGGAGGGTCCAGAAATGGTACCAGGTACTGAAACTTCACAGATAGAAGAATCATTCATTGCTTTTCCTCCTTCCCTGCCCTGGGTCACTGTCTGTCTCCTTTCTCCATCCTGTTTGGATGGGCTGTCCGATAGCTTATACAATCTGCAGACTCCTCCCAGCCAGGATCCTTCAGGGGATGGGTATACGGTTCTAATGGGCTTCTTGTCCCCCTCCTGCCTTCCCGGCTAGAAGTCACTGCGTGAGGGTAACAAGCTTCCCAGGTCTCAGTCAGGTGCAGGGCCTGGCACCTCTTTTCATGGTGGCACACTGCCCTGGCACCACTGCTGTCAGTGGCATTTCGTAAGGCAGGCAATTCTACGCTTGCATGCAAAGCGTGAGCTCGTCTGTATGGCGCATGCGAAGGCAGGCTGTGTGGCAGATGCCACTTCGGGCTAGGAATGGTATTGTTCTTGCTGGAGCCCTGGCACCTCTTTCCTGTAGTTTCAGGAACCCATCAGCCTGCTGCAGAAGGTGCAAAGTTCAGGAGCACGCCATGGTAACGGCTGTAACTCAGCGCGGGGGAGCCAGGCACTCAGCCCTGAGCCACCCTCCAGGCTGGGTTTCCCTGCCCTACACCACAGCAACCAGCATCAGCCGGTCGCTCAGCGCGTCCTGCCAACGCCCCACTCCTGCCGAAGTGAATGGAAATTGCAGATGCTCAGCACCGCCCAGGGGACCCTGCAGGATCAGCCCTAACTGCCCTTCTCTCTCCTCCGCCCTGATGTCAAGCTGCATTACTCAGTTTCACTTCAGTTCCCGCCCCACCCTGCCCTCCCTAGGAACCTGGTGCCATGGTGTCGCTAGGGCTTCTGCCTCACCCCAAGGCCCAGCTGAGAAATGCACCCACAATACCCCGGATTTACCACTTCGAGGATGTTGGGAACTGTAGTTAGAGGGCGCTGCTGGGGCCTAACGCCTCCAGTGCAGGCTGGCAGTGCAGGGCTCTAGTGGGGCTGAGTTCAGTTGAAAGCGGTATAACATGCACCCATGTTTCTAAAATATTAGGCCAATTTGCTACAAAGCCTACAACCAGATCAAATAAAACCCAAACCTGCAAACGTGAATCACTGCGCTTAGGGCAGGTTGCATCTTGCAACGACAGGCCAGGGTGTCCCCGGCCCTTGCACGGTTGCACAAGGAGCCGTTGGTGCAAGGGTCTCATTGCCAGCACTCTGCTCCGGGCTAGCAGCACCCCTGGCTGTCTGCCAGGCGGGGGTGGGACATGAAACAGCCCCAAAACCTGACTGGCTCTCTCCTGGACCAGGCTGTGCAGCAATGTCGCCTACATCCTGGGCACCATCGCCGAGAATGAGAGCGGGGCAGCACACCTGGTGGCACGGGCAGGCTCGGGCTCCGAGCGGCTCCTGGATAGCCTGAGCGCCATGCTGACCTGGGACGACCCAGAGGCTGTGATGAATGCGGCAGGTACCCTGGGCTCCCTGGTAAGGAATGCTCTTGCCCTAGGCAGTAGGTTGGCATGGGGCTGGCATCCCAGATGGCTCCAAGGTTTGTGTAGGAGGAATCTCTCCTTGGAGGGTCCTATTGCTTGAGGCTCCTGTCCATTCGCAATCCCCTGCCAAGTCCATTCAGGGATTCAGCTGGTTGAGCTCAGCACAGGCAGCCCCTCCTTCCAGAGCCACTGGCCTGGCTAAGGCCTCACCTGTGCCAGCCTCTGCCAGCTTCCTCTGGGGCATAGGCTGCACCAGCCTGCAGGGCACAAGGCTGGGTTTTGCAATCCCACCCCTGGCTCACAGAGCAGCCTGAGTTCCAGGGTGCTTTGAGCTTGTGGCCTCAGACAGAGCAGGGGTAGCACCTCAGCACTCAGAGAGGGAGAGCCCTGAGGGGCAGTCGTACGGCCTGGTGCACAGGTAGGGTGACCAGACAGCAAATGTGAAAAATCAGGACAGGGGATGGGGGGTAATAGGAGCCTATATTAGAAAAAGGCCCCAAAATCAGGGCATCTGGTTACCCTATGCACAGGATTCATTTCCCTCCTACTTTCACCATACCCAGCTCTTGCACTTTGAGATCTACAGGTGAGAAGTGCAGTGTTTTTACACAGGAGGTCAGGATCATTCTCCTCTGTTGTACGTGAGGGGAAACTGAGGCACAGATCAAGGATGTGACTTGCCCTAGATCACAGTTTGCCGCAGAGTTGGGACTAGAACCGAGGTCACCCACCCAAGTCCCAGACTAGTGCTAGATCCACTAGGCTATGACAGGAAAGGGGAGGTTATGCCCCAGATAACCTCTCCCCCTCCTGAGTGTACACACCCCAACCTTCCATTTGTGGCTAGCAGGTGTTCCCCTGATTCCCATTTTCTCCCCAAGGCGGAAACAGGTCCCAGCCGGCAATGGCTGCTCCAAGCCCCGAAAGCTGACGAGATTGTTGAGAAGCTCATGGCGCTGCTAGGCTCGGCTGACGAAGGCACGGCAAGCAACGCTGCCCTGGTGCTGGCCCGAATCGCCGGCTCCCAGGAGGGCTGCGTGAAACTGCTGGGCCACCCCCACTCCCAGCACCTCCTGAGACAGCTGATCGCTTCCCTGCAGGCGGAGGAAGCAGGTGGGTTGGGATGAGCCAGGGCTCTGTGCCTGGGGTGGAGATAGGGAGGGCTCACGGGGGACCAGAAAGGGGGTGGTGAAAGGATCAATGAGAACATAACAGATTGTACAGATGGGCCAAAGCAGGGGAAGGAAATGGGACAATCTACAGATGAGGAGGAGATCTCTCGTTCTCTCTATCACCATCTCTCCATAGAACTATCTAAGGGTCTGTCTGTCATGGGGACCTGCCTGGCTGAGATAGTTTTTCAGAATAGGTTTTAAAGGCTCCACCTCCTCAAAACCCCCAAGACAGCCACAAACCAGAAGGCTGAGCTGCTCATTCCAGGCTCAGGTGCACCCCTCTCTGCAGGGGTTGGTCCCTGCCTATGCAGAAGCAGAAGCAGAAAGCAGTTGCCCCATGGCAACATTTCCCCATTCTGGGTCCAGGGATTTTGAAGGGGAGGAGTGAGAAGTGGCTGGGGCTGGAGGAGCAGCGGGTCCACCCTGCATCTGACTGAGACCTGGGTGGGAAGTGAATTCCAGAGCCTAGGAAGTATCTTCGGGAGCAGCCCTGGTCAGTTGCCCAGCCCCTGACAGCGGTGTTTGGTCCATGCTGAAGGGGGAAGTGGTAAAATCCCCCTACTACAACAACCCTCTGTAATATGGGGGCTTTGTCTGTTCATACCCCCTTGTGGTGAGAGGGGGCACTACGCCAGCCTGGCTTTGTCCCCGTCACCACCCCTCATTTGGTGTTTGGCAAGTCCTTGTTATGACTTGGTCAGGTCCTCAGTAGTCTCTGTCCCCTTCAGAATGGCAGGGAGCCAGAAGTTCCTTGGCTCTTGCAGGGCTAATCAGCCCAAGGTCACCTCGGTTTAAGAACTTCTTCTCCAAAAGCCCCTGGCTGGAGTAGGTAGGGGAACCCAGGTCCAGCCACTCCACTGGGTTCCCGAGCCAGACCCATCCTGCTCACCCCCTTGCTGCTCCCGGAGCTAGCTCCCACCTCTCCTCCTCTGTGGGCTTCCCCAGCCTCTTGTCTGGCCTCTTTGGAGCATGGGTTTGTCTGGCAGCTTCTCACCACCCCTGCTGGAGCACTCGTCTCTCTGCACTCGCCCTGCAGTCCGTTGATCCTCATAGTGGCCATGGGGCAGCCGATCAGCTCTGTCAGGCAGTTGCTCCAATACCTTTTGGCCGCTGAACCAGCATGGGGTGTATAGACTGCGGGACATGCCTCCAGCTTCCTAAGATGTACTGTACCTGGGAAGGAAAATCCCTTCCTGACCCTGCCTGACAATCAGCTTGTGTCCTGAAGCATGAGGGTTGCGAGTCCTGGTTGATTTTGTCCTAGCTAATGTTGCTGAAGATTCCGTCCTTAGTCCTATAACTGTCTGACCCTCATGGGATTCTCTGGTGCAGTAATATCCTGCAGCAGCCAGTTCCACTGGGCCATTTTACGATGTGTTGTTGAAAAACATTTTCTCATCTGCATGTTGAATATGTTGCCTTTTGTCATTCTCCATCCTGGGCTATAGCTGGAGGGCTGGTGATTGTGATATGAGTCCTGAGGCTGGGAGGTCTAAGATGGTAGAAAATGGAGAAATATGCCCCTCCAGAGAGACAAAGCTCAGTCAGCTGGCTCAGTGGGAGAGTGCAGTTTTGATCAGGGTATGAATTTTAACCATACAAATGAGCTTTTAGGATGATTCTCCTAGTGAATGAGCAGGGTCCCCAAGCCCTTTTCTTAAACACGACACACACACAATAGGGGATTGTCCTAAACTTCAGCCCCTCCCTGGAGTTTGCTTCTATTGTTAAGTATATCAACTCTCTAGGAAGGGCTGTACTAAGAAACAGAGAACCTCAGACCAAGCTTCTTCCTGGTGTTTGTAGAGTTAATGAGACTGACCTGCTCTGACTGCCAGGGTGAATCAGCAGCACAGCTCTGCGGGCTTCTACAGCCTGAAAAATGGCCACACCCCCATCACTAGTGGCATAAGCAGCCAGTTCTCCACCAGGTAACCTGTAGGGGACCCCCAACCATGCAGAGCAAAACTGTCCAGCCCCCATCCTTCACATCTGTCTTTCCTTCCTGTCCCCTCCCCGCCTCCACGCGATCCTGGGTGCCGCATGAGAGGCATTTGGCCCTTGATGAGTCTCTTCCTATTGGGATTCTAGGCTGCAGCATGAACTCTGCCTTCACTCTGGGGCGCCTGTGTGATACGGACCTTGGCCTGCGGCAGCTCTTTGCCCTCCCTGAAGTCTCCAGCATGGTAAGAGGAGAGGCAGGTGAGGGGACAAACCATGGGGGTGAGACCTGCTCCCCCAGCATCTGGGGTGGGGGGAGACTGTCTAGAATGCTGTGGGGCCAGGAGCAGGCCACAAGCACTGTCCATGATAGAAACAACACAGAGATGCCACCACAGGACCAAGTGGCATGATAGACATCTGTCAGTCACATCTATAGCAGCCACCTGTGCTGTTTGCAGCACTGGCCCAGGATCTCGCAGGGAAGAGCAGGACTAGGGTTGCCAGGCATCCGGTTTTTGACTGGAACACCCGTTTGAAAAGGGACCCTGGCGGTGCCGTTTGGCCATTAAGAGTCCGGTCGGCAGCTCAGCGGGGGCCCAGGGCCAAGGCAGGCTCCTTGCCTGCCCTAGGTCTGAGCGGCTCCCAGAACTGGCCCCCAGGTCCTTGCAGTCCCTAGGCACATGGACGGCCAGGGAGACTCCACATGCTGCCCCTGCCCCTAGTGCCGGTTCCATGGCTCCCACTGGCCAGGAACTGTGACCAATGGGAGTTGCAAAGGTGGTGCCTGCGGGCATGAGGTCAGCGTATGGAGCCTCCCTCTCCGCCCATGGAGCTGCAAGGACCTGGCTGCCGCTTCCTGGGAGCCACGGCAAGTGCCCCTGGGACCCTGCTCCGCAAACCCTGTCCCAGCCTGGAGTCCCCTCTTGCACCTCAGTCCCCTGCCGGAGCCCACATCCTGCAGCTCCCAACACCCCAACCTCCTGCCCCAGCCCTGAGCCCCCTCCTGAACCCCAAACCCCTCATCCCCAATCCCACCCCAGAGCCCCGAGCCAGAGCCCTCACATCTCCCCAAACCCCAACCTCCTGCCCCAGCCCAGAGACCCCTCCTGAACTCCAACCCCTCATCCCTGGCCCCATGCCAGATCCTGCACTCCCAGCCAGAGCCCTCACCCCAACCCCAACCCCTGCACCCCAACTCCCTGTCCTAGCCCAGTGAAAGTGAGTGAGGAAGAGGGAGAGTAAGCGACGGAGGGAGGAGGGATGGAGTGAGCAGGGATGGGGCCTCAGAGAAGGGGCAGGTGATGGGCAGGGCCTCGGGGAAGGGGCGGGGCAGGGTGTTTGGGTTTATTCAATTAGAAAGTTGGCAACCCTCGCAGAAGCAGGGGGTGGACTTGGAGTCCAGGGATCCTCCGCTCTGCAGCCCTTCAGTGCGGCTCCTTAAATCAGCCAGAAGGGGCCCCCAGAGAGTAACAGGGCATTCTGTGTCCTTCCCAAATCCACAGTCCCAGCTGTGCGCCAGACTTGGCTTTCCCAGCAGCACTAGGCTGCTGTGCAGCCGGTATAGCAATAACCCCTGCTCGTCCCTAGTGCCATTCCCTGGAGGATTTCAGAGCACTTCACAGGCATTCATTAGCCCCACAACTCCTGGTGATGGGGGGCAGTATCATTAGCCCCAGTTTACAGCTGGGGAAACTGAGTCACAGAGCAGGGGAGTGCTGCACCCAAGGTCTCCCAGAGAGTCAGGGTCAGAGTTCAGGACGCCCAGCCCCTGTTCTAATCACTGGACAACTCGGTCTGTACAACATGTGCTCTGAAAGGAGGATAGTTTCCAAGGAGAAGATTTGGGAGAGTTTCCCCAGTGGCTCTGCGTATGGCGTTTCCAGCTCACATACATTCAGCAGGGGATGGCACGGGTGCCACTTATCCTGAAACTAGGGCACAGGCCCAGTGTCCGTGCTGTGGCCCTTGTCCTGTGAGAGCAGCACACAGCTCGGTTCCAGGTTCCTGCCTCGAGGGCACAGCACGGGGGTCTGGGAATGGGAGCCGCTCCCCTCTAAACTGCTGGGATGCATCCAGGTCAGTAGTGGTTCCCATCGTGCCCTTGCCCTCTGCCATGTGTTGGGTGGGGGAAGTGGAGAGGTGTCTCCACCCCCAAAACTGCTTCGCTGGCTGGCAGTCTCCGGCTGGACTGCGTGGGGCTAGCTAGTGCCCCCCTTTTGGCCGGTCAGGTTGGGCAGAGCAGCAGAGCAGCGGGGGGGGGGGTAGGGGGTAGGTTGCCCTGCAGCTGCCATGCTGTGCCTGCTCTTGGCACAAGCAGACAGCACCTTTCCCCAACACTCATTTTCAGTGGCAGCCTGGGTTTCCTCTGGGCACTGCTCCACCCTGGCCCGGCCCAGCCCCCTAGGCACATTGGGAGACAGCCAGCAATGGCCTTGCACAGCATCAAGCCGTGCTCATGCTGTCCAGCTGGACAACCACTGGGAACCCAACACAGGCGCAGTCGTGGGAGGAGGCTGGCTCTGCCCCCAGCAGCCGCTGCTCGAGGACCAGGCACAAGGGAGGCGTTTCCTTTTCAGATCCATGCCCTGGTGTCCATGATGGCCAGCACAGAGGCAGGAGGGAGCCGGAACGCCTGCTTTGCTCTCAGCTGCCTGGCTGCCAACAAGGAGGGGCATGACCACGTGCTGCAGAGCCCTGCCTTCCCCCGGGCTCTGGATACGCTGTGCCGCCTGCTTCGCACCGAGGAGCAGGAGTCCTCCTGGTTTGCTACCATGTGGGTGATGCTTCCCCTCACGCTGTAAGGGGAGCCCGGGAGAGCAGGGTGGAGGGACGTCTGAATCATCCCGTAGAAACGGCAGGGGCGGTACAGAGCTGTGGCACAGAGCTCACAACAGGGCACCGGGAGTGCCTGGCACAGAGCTCACAACAGGGCACGGGGAGCGCCTGGCACAGAGCTCACACAGGGCACTGGGAGTGCCTGGCGCAGAGCTCACAACAGGGCACGGGGAATGCCTGGCACAGAGCTCACAACTGGGCACTGGGAGCACATGGCACAGAGCTTACAACATGCACCGGGAGTTCCTGGCACAGAGCTCACAACAGGGCACGGGGAGTGCCTGGCACAGAGCTTACAACATGCACCGGGAGTGCCTGGCACAGAGCTCACAACAGGACACGGGGAGTGCCTGGCACAGAGCTCACAACAGGCACCGGGAGTGCCTGGCACAGAGCTTACAACAGGGCACCAGGAGCGCTTGGCACAGAGCTCACAACAGGGCACTGGGAGTGCCTGGCACAGAGCTCACAACAGGGCACCGGGAGTGCCTGACACAGAGCTCACAGCAGAGCACAAGGAGCACATGGCACAGAGCTCACAACAGGCACCAGGAGCACTTGACACAGAGCTCACAACAGGGCACTGGGAGCGCCTGGCACAGAGCTTACAACAGGGCACGAGGAGTGCCTGGCACAGAGCTCACAACAGGGCACTGGCAGTGCCTGGCACAGAGCTCACAACAGGAACTGGGAGTGCCTGGCACAGAGCTCACAACAGGGCATGGGGAGTGCCTAGCACAGAGCTCACAACAGGGTACTGGGAGCACATGGCACAAAGCTCACAAGAGGCATGGGGAGTGCCTGGCACAGAGCTCACAACAGGGCACCGGCAGTGCGTGACACAGAGCTCACAACAGGGCACTGGGAGCACATGGCACAAAGCTCACAAGAGGCACTGGGAGCACCTGGCACAGAGATCACAAGAGGCATGGGGCACGTCTGGCACAGAGCTCACAACAGAGCACTGGGGGTGCCTGGCACAGAGCTCACAAGAGGCACGGGGAGCGCCTGGCACAGAGCTCACAACAGGGCACCGGGAGTGCCTGGCACAGAGCTCACAAGAGGCATGGGGAAAGCGTGGCACAGAGCTCACAAGAGGCACGGGGAATGCCTGGCACAGAGCTCACAACAGGAACTGGGAGTGCCTGGCACAGAGCTCACAACAGGGCACTGTGGAGCACATGGCACAGAGCTCACAACAGGGCACTGGCAGTGCCTGGCACAGAGCTCACAAGAGGCACGGGGAGCGCCTGGCACAGAGCTCACAACAGGGCACCAGGAGTGCCTGGTGCAGAGCTCACACACAACAGCCAGTGGGAGCCCATGACACAGGACTCACACAGCAAGGTCATGGGAGCTGATTTCAGTGCACCATGGCCCAGGCATTTGGGAGGCTGGAATCCAGCTGGTGGGTGGGAGCATCACTCAGGCCTCACTTCCCATTTCTTCTGTGAGCTCCCATTTCATCCACTGGAGCCTGCAGTGCCTCCCTGGGTGACCGGTGGGCGCAGGGCGAACGGTCCTTCTCCACTGCACAGTTGTGTTCTGGTTTATTCTTTGGCTCGGCCCATAGCTAAGCCCTCTCTCTTCGCTTGCCCCCCCGATCTATGGGGGCAGCCCCCACCCCCCCGCTGGACACGACCCATAACAGCCGCCATTCATGTTTTCTAGGACCATGCGTGTGCTCGCCAGCCAGCCCAAGGGGGTGATGACACTAAGAGAGCACCCAGAGCTGGAACTCCTCCTGCAGGTACACTGTCACCAGCCGACAGGGGGCAGCAGCTCAGGCTGGGCCACATTCTGATCTCAGCGATACTGGGGTAAAATCAAGAGCACCAGTTTGAGATCTCAGCACTGTCACTATATTGACTTGGCTGGAGTTACTCCAGATTTACACCGGGGAAACAGAGATAAGAATCAAGCCCCTGGAGTCACTTCAGATTTACCAAGTTCAGAATCTGTCCCACTGTGTCATTAAACAATTCTTAATATGAATCCCTTGTTTTCCAGAGTATCCCAAATGTGCTAGGTGCTGGCTAAACACAAACAATCCTGCCCCTCCCCCATGCCAGCTGACAGTCCCCTTGACCTCCCCTCCCAGCTCTATTCCTTCAGTCAAGTCCAGGACGTTTGTGGGGGGAGGGCTGGTCAAACATTTTCCATCAAAACTCTTTTTTGACAGAAAATTGGGTTTTCTACTAAACAAAATTGTGTCATAAGAAGTGGCTCCTTTTCTAGGAGAATTCTGATTTTTTATCAAGAAACTTAAAATATTTTTTTTTGGAAACATGGTCATGAGGCCTCATGGGAATTGTAGTTCAGTTACCTCACATTTCTATTCTCCTCAATGGGCTGGGCTCCCTGCCTGCACTGCATATCTGATGATGCACCTCGGCAAGGGACTCCCATAATGCCTCACCCGTCTTCCAAGTAGGGGACCTTGTTGCATCATGGGTGATGTAGTCCAATCAATGAGCTCAGGCTGTAGAGAATGGAAGCATAAGACTCCTAAAGTACAACTCCCATGAGGCAATGCTGCATCATTTCCAAATCAAAAATATTTTGGTTTTGAAATTTCTGCTGGAAAAAAAAATTTCTATGGAAACTCCCCATTTTGTGTCCAGCTCTACTTGTGCGTTACTGTCCACACTGGTGCAAGGTACTGGCCACATCAGTGAAGGCAGCATTTTCTCTCCGCAGGAAGTGGCTGCCTCAGAGACAGTAGGACAAGAGCTGCTAGAGGAAGTGACTGGAACCCTGGCCAAGCTCCAGCGCCTCCCGAAACCCCCGCCACCGGACGTCAAAGTTCTGGATTCTGGTTCCATCCAGGTGGCCTGGGAAAGTTTCAGGCCTCAGAGCAGCCTTGAGGTCAATTACAGGTGATAGCATGAGAGTCCAGCATCTGCTAGGAATGCACTGAGCAGAGCGGGGTGACTTTGACCTTGGGTGCAGGGATATAAAGTGTAATGAGAAGGAGCGGAGTCTGCCTGGCTCACCATGACCCTACGGCTGTCCTCTACACAACCCCCTAGAGACGAGTGCTGTTGTCACGTGTGGCTCTGTAGATCTAGGGTAAATCATTCTCCTGGATCTATGGGCCTGATTTGGAGCTTCCATTGGGTTTACACTAGTAAGACTTCAGTGGAGTGATGCTTGGTGTGACTTGTTTCCCCCCTTTAAGATGCCACCTGATGTGCTGAGATACCACTGAGCCCTCCTGTTCTGCCAGCCTGGGCCCCCTTTAACCTGTCCTGCTGAACCAGGCTCTTAAGCTTCCTCTAGCGCGCAGAGGCAGGACCACCCCCAGCTGCAGAATGACGCAGACACTGAGATCAGCTCTGGGAAGAATCAGCTTAAGGGACTTGCCCCAGCACTCAGGAGCCCATCTCCCTTGGAGTGCAGACCCAATCCGCCTCCTCCCTCAGTGTGGAGGAAGCTATGCACTGCCTCTTACCCGCTCACCCCCCAATTATGAATTGAACAAAACGGGTTTCAGAATAAACAAAAAACAAGTTTTTTTAACTAGAAAGAGTAGATTTTACGTGAGTATAAGAGATAACAAACAGAACAAAGCAGATTACTAAGCAAATAAATCAAAACATGCAAACTAAGCTTGATTCACTAAAGAAACAGGTTACAGAATGTAATTTCTCCCCCTAAATGTTGAATTAGGCAGGATGCAGAGTTTCTGTAACTCGAAGTTCCATCTATTTCTTCTTATAGCCTGGACCCCAACTCAGTCTGGACTCTCCCCTGCCCTTCCCTTCAGGTTAATTCCTTTGTTCCTCTGAACACTTTCAGCAATCCTCCTTTTTGGGTAGGCGATAGAGGATAGTCTTCTTTGCCTTCCTCCCCACCCTTAAATAAGATTTACATAAGGCAGGAATCTTTTGTTTCCCAAACTTGACCCCCCTTCCCTTTCAGTGGAAAGTTACAAGAAGTCCAAAACAATGTTCAGTATCAGGTGACAAGACCACCTGATCTAGTAGTGTCACAGTTACGTCCCAGGACACCTCCCAACAGGGAGAGAGATTAGTATCTTCATTCTTGTTGTTTCTTCCTGGTGGCTCATCAAATCTGATGGCCAGTCAACTGGTGGGTGTCTTCCTAATACACACCCACGTGTAAATGTTACATAGTCCATATGCCTAATTTTAGATACAGAAAGGATACTGCATACAAATTGGATAATCGCATTCAGTAAATCATAACCTTTCCAATGATCTCTTACATGAGCCATCTTACATGAAGTATATCTCAGTTATGTCATATCCATATCATAAGCATATTTTCATAAAGAATATGGAGTGTAATGTCTCACTTGGGTTATGCAACTGCAAGCGGAATGCGACCTCCTGACTCCATGGTCTCCAGTGGGGTGTCGGATTGGTGGAAGTGCCTCCTGCGCTAGTTTTACAACCCATTTACACTGAATGCCTGATTCTCCTCTCAGTGACCCCAGCAGAGTTACTCCTGATTTACACCCATGTCAGTCACACCAGAACCATGCCCCTGCCGTGTCACTGTCCACTCCCGTTCCCAGCACGGTTGATTGAGGCCCGCTGCCATATATGACTGACCCTTTGCGCCACAGCTGGCTCTCGTCACACTGGTGTAAATCCAGAGTAACTCTCTGAAGGCCATAGAGCCACCCCTGACCGGTGGGGCTGAGAGCAGAAGCTGCCCTTCTGTCCGCAGGCCTAGCGTGTCTTTGGGTCTAGACTTGACTGACCTGAGAAGACACCATGTTCTCCTCTGCTGAGTGGTTCTGTTATCTCCTGTTGTGTCTGCAGGCTCTACGAGGGGGGCGCCCTGCTGTACCGAGGACCAGCGCTCAGCTATGCCTTCGCGGGTGGCATGCCATGCCGGGAATACCGCTTTCAGCTCTGCCTTGAGGCGAGGGGTGACCAGGGGCCGTGCAGCGATGCTACGGTGCTGCCCAGAGAAGAACTGGTGCCCAGTTGCCCCTTGGACTTCCATGTGACAGCTCGCACGGCCACCCAGTTAAAATTGAGCTGGGCCCCTCCAGCCGAGTCCAACGGCCCCATCAAACACTACACCGTGTACAGAGAGGAGGCCCTGGTGGGCTGCACCCCAGAACTCAGCTGTGTTGTGGGAGGCTTGGCCCCTTCCACGAGCTACAGGCTCAGTGTCTGCGCATGCACCAGCAAAGCCCAGGGAGAGAAGGCCACCCTGCTCACCAAGACCATGTCCCTGAAGGGCCATGCCCCGGAGAGGTTAACCCTCGTAGTGCTGGGGCGCAGTGAGATTTTTGTGAGGTGGGATGTGCCCAAAGCGCCCCTGGGACGCTTCTTTAACTATGAGCTGTGCCTGAATGGGGAGGTGGTATACCTGGGCACAGCGCGCTCCTACATGGCCCGCAGGCTCAGGGCCAACACGGCGTACACCTGCACTGTCAGTGCCCTCACCAGCGCAGGGCGCTGCGTCAGCCGGCCAGTCACCAAACGCACGCCCAGGGATGAGTACAGCGATGTCAGCAGGTGAGATCTCACTCTCGTGGCCACACGGTGCCCCTGGGGCAGACCCCAGTTGTCCCCAATGCCACCGCCCTGAAAACATCCCTGCCTTGGCCAGACCCACCACCACCCTGGTGCTCTTTTACCTCTCTTGGCATAGCCGCCACCACCACCTCCACAACCCTCTACCCTACTCAGCGCTACCATTATGACACTGCCCCTGCCTATGTCCAGACCTGGCCCTAACCTGGCCATGTTCACCATAGCCTCCATAGTGACACCCGCATCACATTGTGCCACTCCCTTTGTGCCACTCCTTCTGCCCTTTCTCCTATACTCAAATTTGGCTTGCCCGCCAGCCAAGCTGAGCCCACACCTTTCCAGGGGTTGGTCTGACTGGAGCTAGGTTCTCCAGAACCGTTCCCTGAGTCTGGATTTAAAGCAGTTCTTGTGTGTTGCCTGCTCCCCTAGATGCCATTATCCCTCCCCGGGGAGCAGGCAGCCTGCCACAGCCTCAGCACCCAGCGAGACTCCAGAAGTCCCTCAGGAGCCAGGAAGGGGCAGAGGCAATGCAGGGGAGTCGCTCAAACCTTCCCCTGCCAGGACCCTGAGAGCCCCTCTCCTGCTGAGAGGAAGGGCGAATAAATCCTGGGAGATCAAGAGCAGCGCAAAACCCACTGCCACGCCCAGGTATGGCTCGGTGCTGAGCAGCTGCTGCAGGCGCTCTGGCTGGGATCTCATCCATGGAGCCCTGCAGGTGGGAACCAGGGGAGGAGATGGGGCAGACAAGACACATGAGGGGACCCCATCACCCCAGCGCACTGCCTAGGGCACAGGGCACGGGAGCCTGCTGCCAGTTCCAGGGTCATCGCCGAAGCATGGCTGGAGGATCTCACCCCATGCCATGGCTGGAGGGCAGAGCGTCAGCACCTGTGCCCCCTTCGCTCTGCCCTGACATGCCCCTGGGGTTAGTTGCATCACTGTCCCCATCCCACCTGAGGTGGTTCCACAGCCTGGCGCTAAGAGAGCTGCTGTGCTTTCTCCTCCAGGAGAGACCCTTTGTCCCGCTTCAGAAGGCCAAGCCAGGCGACGCGAGCTGCCGGCCCCTCCAAGGTGGGTACGGGCAGCACCCCACCCCCATGCCCACACAGACAGTGGGAACAGCTCAGGCCAGGAACCTGAGACCCCACAGGCCTGATGCAGCCGGCGTGGGGGCTTGGCTCAGGTGCCCGGTGGGGAAGGGGAGCAGCTGGTGTCTGACACTTCTCCATTAACCATCCCCAGGGTTCTGCTCTGCCCTCCAAAGCCCTGGTCCTGAGACCCAGGGCCCGTTCAGGGACACACCCAGCTAGGAAGGCCAGCTCGGCCCAGAGAGTGTAAGACCTGCTGGTGCCAGTGCAGAGACGAGAGTCCTGGGGCAGCTCGGCTTTGTGTCATGGGAGGACGTTCCGGCCAGTCAGCTCCCGGAGGCCCAGTTCAGCCGGGCCTTGCTGAGAGCCACGAGCACACGGCCATGCAGGATTTGGGTCCCAGGGAAACCAGGGCATGCTCTGCCCCTGGGGCATGCTCTGCCCCGATGCCTCCAGTGACTGCTGTGGGTCACTGCTGAATCCCCCAGTGCCAGGGAGCAGAGTGAGACCTTTCCTAGTGCTGGTGTGTAAACAGGGTGAACAGAAAACCCCCACTCCATGCACCAACCACCCCTCCCTTGCGTCTCCCTTCTCACCAGGCTGCCCCACTTCCCAGGCAGCGGGCACCTGACCCAAAGAGCCTCCCCAGGCAAAGCGCGCTTTGGTCCAGTGGAGAGAACAGCTCAGTCAGACCTGGGACTCTGAGCAAAACACTCTTCCCAGAGGCACCAGCAATATCTGTGCCAGTGCAGGGGGCAGCATGTGTGTGCGTGTGCATGTGTGTGTGCGTGTGTGCATGCGTGCGTGCGTGCGTGTGTGTGCTCTTCACAATGGATAGCATTGCCCCTTTTCCAACCCAAGCAGCCAGTCAACGTGTGGGGGCTGGGGCTGTTCCCGGGGTGCCAGGCGGGTATTTCTCTGATGAGCGGTGCCAAGAAAGGCACAGGGCCCTGCTTCTGCAGACACAGGAGGATCCCAGAACAAAAGGAGCAGGTTCTTAGCAGCCTCTTTAGCCACCAGACCCTAAAGCTCTCGCCCTCTCTCGCTTTCTCCAGGTCACGCTGTGCTTACCAGCTGCTGCTTGGCCTTCCTCCTCTTAGCCTCTGCCCCCTCTCTCTCTTCTACCTCTTCTCAGTTTCTGGGTGTTCAGCCTTCCCTCACACAAACACCTCCCTCCCCCCCGCCCCTTCCCCAGCCAAACTCCTGGGCAGGGCGCATGCCCCTGTTCTCTTAGGTGGGGGGGCTTCTGGTCAGCTCAGTTATGTTATGGTAACTGACGGATGCGTCACCCCCAGACTCCAAGAGGTTTGTGATCTATGTAGTCACCAGGACCTCTCAGTGTAACACTGCGTACATGTGCCTGTGTGTGCATCCCTGTGCACTTGTGTATACAATGTGTGTCTACAGGCTAGTGATCTGCATACATGTGGGTGTATCCCTGTGTGTTGTGTGTGTGTCTGTGTGCGTGTGTGTGTGTGTACAATGTGTGTCTACAGGCCAGTGGTCTGCATGCATGTGGGTGTATTCCTGTGCGTGTGTGCGTGTGTGTACAATGTGTGTGTACAGATGAGTGGTCTGCATGCATGTGGGTGTATCCCTGTGTGTGTGTGCATGCGTGTACAATGTGTGCATACAGGTGAGTGGTCTCCATGCATATGGGTGTATCCGTGTGTGTGGGGGTGCATATGTACAATGTGTGTATACAGGCGAGTGGTGTGCGCATCCTTGTGTTTGTGGGTGTGCAGGTGGCCTAGGGAAAAGCCACAAGAGCACTAGTGACATTAGCTGACAGCTAGTGGCACAGAAAGAACTCCTCCCCCCAGCCCCATTGCCATGTAGGGAGGGGCTGGAGTTCAGTGCCTCCCTCCCCTGAGAAATGGGCTCCCACTTCCCAGGCTGCTGTAGCTGAGGACGCTGGTTCCTGAGCGAGCCCGTCCCGATGGGCCGGCGGGGGGCTGTGCACATCACTAATGAAGGGCAGCCCACTGTGAGAGATGGGTCAGACACATCTATGCCATGCAGGGGAGGGCTCATATGGAATCATAGGTGGCAAAAAATTCTCTGTGGCCATGGGGGGCCAACAGGCCCTGCCCCAGCTACTCCCAGCAGCCCTCCGGGCACCACACCAGGGCAGAGAAATTGCATGAGGTAAAACCCCTTTCAAATATCCTGCCATGGGGCCTTCCTGGTGTCTCCTTCTTGTCTCTCAAACAGCTGGCAACAGTCCTCCCTCTCGGGCACCCGGCTTGGCAGGGCTTACCCGGTCTGAGTGCCATGCCCGTGTCCCTTCAGCTCAGCCGAGCCCTAGAGCGGAGGAAACCCAGGCAGGCAGCCTCAGGCCAGCAGGGGCCGGGTTATGGGCACCCCCTTGTCCTTGAGAGCTTGGGGCAGGAGCAGCTCAGGGCTCCACCGGGGAGCCAACAGCTCCGGGGGCTGCAGAGGCCAAAGCCACAAACAAGGTGAGTGCCCGCCACGCCGAGCGGCTGCCCCTTGCCCCTGCACTCCTTCGCTGGGCAGCTCCCTGGCCTGCAGGGGAGCCAGCACCACACAGCGTGGGGGTCGGGTGGGGGGCAGGGAGGCAGCTAGCAACTGAGGGCGAGGTTGTGCTCAGCCTTAGGCATGCAATAAAGTTTTGCACTCCTGCCCTGGAGCCAGTCCCAGTCCCACACGGCTCCACGCTAGCATCCCTTGCTTGGGCAGGGAGATCACAGCCACGCCCTGCCCCACCGTGCCCCCTGCACACCCTGCAGTGGAGCTGACGCAGCGCTCGGCACATGACTGCAGCATGCCGTTCCCAGCCCCTGGCTCAGTCAACAGGAGCTTCCCCCATGGCAGCACGGGCCTCTCGGCTGCCCCCAGCATGGGCCCAGCTATGGAGCTGGCTCCAGTGCCAAGGGCTCTCTCTTTGGAGTGGTGGGTGGGGCTGGGTGTTGGGCAAACCCAGCCAACCGAGGCCTCCGGAGAAGCTCAGTGAAGTGGCTGGCCTGCTAATGCCCAGGCACTGCCTGCAAATCAAACAACACAAAGGCCTTGAACTGGTGCCCTGAGGTGCAAGATTCTGCTCGCTGCCCCCCACCCCGAGCTAATGGCGCTGTGACACTTCAGCTGCGGCTCTGCCCCAAAGCGGCTGGCGGAATGACTGGGCTTTGCTGTGTCTGCTCTCGTCCCTGTGCAGGACTGGCCAGGGCTGTAGCCGGCTCCTGCCTGCCGAGGAGCATCACCAGAGTCCTCGGAAGACAGCTGTGCTCCTGGGTGTATCTCCCAAGGGAAACGCCAGCCCCCACCCTGCAGTGGTACCCACCAGAGCTCTCTGCCCACAGCGGAGGGATGGCCGCGGGAATGGAGCTGGGTTTAACACTGAATGGACAAGGGAAGATGTAGCCCCAGGGAGAGGCCAACCCGTCCTGCCGCTGCTCTGCCTTTCAGATTGGCTGGCAGGACCCAGCCGGCAGGCCCCACAGCGTGGCAGCTGCCTGGGGCCGAGCATGTTGGAGCGTGAGAGGATCCAGAGGGCTCTGACGCCCAGATTCCCTGTAGGCCCCCGACGCTTCCCGGCTAACCCCCTCCCTGCGATGGGCAGGAGGCCCTCTGGCCAGACACTCCGGGGGACACTGGGAGACCAGCTGCTCGCCCAAGCCCATGGTAAGTGGGGACTCTCGGGAGGTGCTCCCCTGTGCAGCGAGACCCCAGGAACACTCTGTGTCGTACGGCACACCTGGCACTGCCCAGCACAGTCTCCGAACCCAGGGCACTCTCAGGCCCCAGTCTGTGCCAAGAGGGATCTCTCCTGTCTCCTCTCCTTGCTGGGGGGTTGTGCATTTCCAGAGGGATCCCAGCTGGCTTTACCACCTCCCTTTGGTACTCTTAGTACCAGAGCTGCTGGAGGGCCCAGCGGAGCTCAGGACACAGGTGGCAAGAGGAACTAAGGCACAGAAAGGGGAAGTGACTTGCCCAAGGCCACCCAGCAGGTCAGTGGCAGAGCTGGCAATAGACTCTGGGTCCCCTGAGCCCGTCCATATCACTAGTCACTAGGCCGCACTGCCTTCCCTTTTCTGCTCCTTCGACCTTCCCATCCTCCCTCACTGCAGACCTCTGGAGCTCCCAGTTATCAGGGCTATGGCCCAGCTTGGGGAGACGCTTTGTTCTGAAGGAAACCTGCAGTCACAGGGCAGAGGCCCTGAGCATCAGAGCTGAGACCTGCCTCGCCCTGAGTCCTCCCCGCCACTGCCAGGTCTCTGCACTCCGTGAGCAGGCTGGCTTGGCTGAGGGCGAGTTCCAGATCTCAGGGCAAATCCCCATTGCAGTAAAAGCATTGAGCGTCTGTGTCTCTCCAACAGCTCCAGAAGATGCGGGCAGGAGCAGCTGCACCTCCTGGCACCACGGCCTCAGCCATGAAAAGCAGGTAAATGGGGAGGGGGAGAAGAGGTGGGACAGCAAACAGGTGACGCTCCCCCCTGATGGGAGAGGGGAACGGGAGCCACTCAGTGGTTTGAGCATTGCCCTGCTAAACCCAGGGTTGTGAGTTCAATCCTTGAGGGGCCCATTTAGGGAACAGGGGCAAAAATCTGTCTGGGAATTGGTCCTGCTTTGAGCCAGGGGTTGGACTAGATGATCTCCTGAGGTCCCTTCCAACCCTGATAGTCTATGACTCTATTACTCAGCCCTGTGCTGGGGAGGGGGTGCAGTGGAAGGTGTCAGGAGGCTGGATTGTCTGTGAGCTGTTCCTGCTCCTGTGTCCTGGGATTGCGGCTGTTGCTGGATTCCAGCCCAACTGGCATGTACATGCTTCCCTGCCACAGCACTGTCCTGCAATTCCATGGCCCATCTCCAGGGGGTGCTGCAGAGCTCCCCTCCTGTATGGCCAGGAGTGCTTGTTTTGGGGACCAGCGACCTGCTCGCTGCCACCTCCACCAGGCCAAGCCCTTCTTGCACTGAATGAGTCCCTCTGTGCTGGCCTTGGCCAGCTTCCCGCGTGGCTGGGATATGGCCTTGTTCCAAGCGCTGAGGCTGGTGGAGATGGGTGGATTCAGTCATTTTTGCCTTCCAGGAACTGTGGCCCTTTGGATGAGAAACTGAGGCCGGAGCTGCTTGTACTGGTGGGCGCTGATATGGCCATGCCCTGACAAGATGTGGTCCTGGGTAATGCCCTGTGCCATCTCCATGGCCTGACTCAGCGCTGACGAAGGCCTAGGGAGCAGGAAATCATCCCTCGAGTCTGGATTTCTCATACAGAACTGACCTGACTTCATGCCTCCGCCTACCCGAGGGGTCCCCAGGGGCTTTACACACCCTGGCTTCGATGCCTGCAGTGAAAGTGCTTGGGATCTCGACTGTCTCCCCAGACACCCACTGGCAGAGCAGAGCAACATCTCACCTAGAGGCTGGCACCTGCTGCAGCTGCCTGCCCTGCTGCTCCTCTGCAGGGAGCCCAAGCCCTGGTGCAGGACCAGAACCCATGACCATTAGATTAGAGGGAAAGTGGAGACAGTGAATGTTCAGCACACCCCTGGCAGTGAGGGGCTCTGGGTACAGCCAGGGCGGGCGGCTTGCTGGAGATTAACACACACGCACTCACTGTGTTACTCTCTGACCCCCACTGGCCAATGACAGGGAGGCAGGGAGATTACAGACAGGGCCTGGAGGTGAGGACAGAAAGCAATGAGAAATGGGGGGCCCTAGAGGCCCCCTCGTCTCTGCTGTCCAGCCTGCGGCGCACAGGGAGGTGCTGACACTGGGCCACCAGCCACAGCTCTCATCTTGTCACACACCCAAGATTTGCCAGGCCCAGAACTCACATCCAGGACCCAGACACGACTCTCCGGGGATTGTCCCTACAGCTAAATAGCTTTGGAATAAACCGTCTCTGCTGCCGTCGAGACTGGGATGTTCCCTGGGCACAAACAACCCGAGAGAGGGTGCCCTGCAAACTCATTCCCCAACAGAGGGTGCAGCACCTTCCCCAGCACACACATGCACACGCACAAGAGGGTGTCACACAAGGATTCACCAAACATACCCGCTCACCAATTGAGGGTCCCCCTCGGCATCATCCACCACAGGCAACCCAGGCACAGAAGGCTCAGACCATGCCCCCCCCAAGCCTGACAAAGCCCCCAAGTGGGACCCCAGGTGAGGGACACAAAAGATTCCTTTTCTGCAGGAGATGGAAAACGCGGTGGGATTTGCGCTCTGGCGTGTGCCTGGCTCCTCCGGTTCTAGCTGCAGTAAATCATTTTCAGCAATAAAGGGAAAGCAGGGAGGCCCCAGGCGTGTGTGTGGAAGGGGGGTAACATTGGGACTAAACCCAGCAGCAGCAGCCCTGGGAACGGGGTGCACTTTAAGATGCCACCTATGGAGCAGCAGACGAGGCCACAGACAGATTCAGCTGCAGAGAGCACCACAGACAACACACGGTCAGCAGGGGGCGCCCCCACCCATTCAGAGCATTGGGCGCCTCCCATCAGATGGCACGTTCACACCCTTCTGGACCATGGGGTCCACATGCATGTTCCTCTGGTGACCACTGCACGAAGAACTCGTGGGCTTCGCATCCCCCACACGTGCACTTGCTCACCAGCAGCAGACACGCGACAGTCACAGGAGAGGGCGCCACGCAAAGATGTTCAAAGCTAGAGGGTGTCACATGCAAAAACACACTTACACAAAACCACACCTACACACATTCACCTGCAGAGCGTGCCAAATGTATGCAGTACAGTACTGCTAAGGGACGGTCACCCCGAGTGTACACACACACACACACACACACACACCCCGCCAGTAGAGGCCCATGTCTCCCACAAAGGCCTTATCTAACATAAGTCGTTGCAAGGCCTTATGGACAACATGCCTCACAATGAGCAGGCCACTGGCGCCATGACTCCAGTGGGACCCCTCCAGTACACGCAGTTCTGTGTATCTCGGTTTCTAGTATCAGGGATCTCAGGAGCACATACACACCCATGCACACCCGCATGCATACAACCCCCCCACGTGCAAACACACACACGTGCAAATACGTGCACACGCACGTACATGCAGAGACACACACAAGCCGACAGAAACGCACGCCTGCCCCCCCCCGACAGGCCCACACGCCTGCACCCCCCCACGCGTAGACATGCACACGGGACTGCGCTGCGGTTCAGCGAGGGGCGCCCCGGGGTGGCTCGGGGGGTCACCCCGGCCCCTTGGCGGAGCTGTGGCCCGGGCAGCCAGCCCTGTAGATGGTGCTGCTCGCCGAGCCGGGCCGGTCCCTCCCCCCCGGGCGGAGGAAGCAGGAAGAGCCGGGCAGGGCGCGCCGGGGCCCGGGGCGCGGTCTAGGGGCTCTCCCCGGCCATGGTGAACCTGGGGCTGTCGCGGGTGGACGACACCGTGGCTGCGAAACACCCGGTCGGTGGCAGGGGCTGGGCCGGGCCGCGCTGGGCAGGGTCCGGGGCAGGGCGCGCGGTCTCAGCTGCCCCGGCGGAGGGGGCTCGCGGAGCGGCCAGGCGCACGGGAGCCCCGCCGTGGGGAGCGGGGAGCAGATCGGGGCTGTGCGCTGCCCCCAGCCCGGCCCAGGACCTTGCCTCGCCAGCAGCCCCGGGCTCGAACGGGCCTTTCCCGGGGCCAGGGCAGCTGTGGGGTGAGAGGCCAGGGGCCGCCAGGGGCAGGACCCTCCGAGAAGTGGAGCAGGGAGGGGCTGGCATTGCCCTGGCACCGCCGGCTGCAGGGGTCCTGTATTCAGAGCGGGGCGGGGGCAGGATTTGCCCCTGGGGGACGTTAGGGGACAGGAGGCGGCTGAGGCGCTGGGGTCCCCGAGCCACCGGCTGGCAGGTGCTGCAGGGGGTGATGCGCGTCCGGACAGGTGAGCTCCCCGGGCAGGTGGCAGGAAGGGAAGTCAGGTGCGGGGGCCGCTCAGCGAGAGGGACCTGGGCGTCGCCATGGGCAGATCAATGGGGGACCCAAGGAGAAGCAGGTTCCGGGCGGAGACTCGAGCCCAGGGTTTCCTTGTTTGTGGTTTTCACACCATCTCATCTGCTGCCCCCAACTCCTTTCCCAGGGGCTGCAGGAATACGCTGTGTGCCAGTCCCATGCGTTCATGAAGGGCATCGGGACCTTTATCACAGGTAGGGTGCAACAGGCAGCCCTCCTGCTCCTCTGCAGGCAGACACTGCCGGGGCCACTTGACATCACAGGGTCTGGGGGGAGAGGCCAGGTTTAGGGCACTAACAGCCACCTCTCCCCCAGCTCTTTGGCTCTGCCTATTTGCTTCCCCCCTCCCCCCCCCGACTGGCTTATCCAGCTCCCAGCAATGGACAGGCTAGAGCACTGGGGTCTGAGCCAAAGCTCTGGGCATCTTCCTCTCTCTGAAGGGCTGCCCCCTCCCCCCCACTCTGCAGCATTTTGCTGGGTTTAGCTGGAGCTGCAAGAGGGACCAGTTCAAAGCCCAGATACTCAGTAAAAGCAGCGGAGAATCCTGTGGCACCTTATAGACTAACAGACGTTTTGGAGCGTGAGCTTTCGTGGGTGAATACCCACTTCGTCAGACGCAGGTAGTGGAAATTTCCA
>NC_133792.1:6030042-6089896 GCF_003597395.2 Chelonoidis abingdonii
GTGCCCCCCTGAATTTTCCTGCGGCTGCAATTGGCTCTAGTATTCGCTAGAGTGTTGTACTAGCAGGAGTGTTGTAAGCAAGACATGAGGAGTAATTCTTCCACTCTACTCCATGCTGATTAGGCCTCAGCTGGAGTCTTGTGTCCGGTTCTGGGCGCCACATTTCAGGGAGAATGTGAACAAATTGGAGAAAGTCCAGAGAAGAGCAACAAAAATCATTAAAGGTCTAAAAAACATGACCTGTGAGGGAAGATTGAAAAAAAAACCGGGTTTGTTTAGTCTGGAAAAGAGAAGACTGAGAGGGGACATAACAACAGTTTTCAAGTATAGAAAAATTGTTACAAGGAGGAGGGAGAAAAATTGTTCTTCTTAACCTCTGAGGCTCGGACAAGAAGCAATGGACTTAAATTGCAGCAAGGGAGGTTTAGGATGGACATTCGGAAAAACTTCTGAACTGTCAGGGTGGTTAAGCACTGGAATAAATTGCCCAGGGAGGTTGTGGAATCTCCAACATTGGAGATTTTTAAGAACAGTTAGACAAACACCTGTCAGGGTTGGTCTGGATCAGGGGTCCTCAACCTTTTTCTTTCTGAGGCCCCCCCAACATGCTATAAAAGCCTCCACGGTCCGTCTGTGCCACAACAACTCCTTTTCTCCATATCCAGTAGATGAAAAGCCAGGACTGGCATTACGGGGTAGCCAGCAGGGCAATTGCCTGCAGCCCCACACCATGGGGGCCCCGCAAAGATAAGTTGCTCAGGCTTCAGATTCAACCCCGGGACCCAGTGAGTCTAACGCTGGCCTTGCTCTCTGGCTTATTTTGGTGGCCCCCTGAAATCTGTTCGCAGCCTCCCAGTGCGCCCCGGACCCCTGGTTGAGAACCACTGGTATAGATAATACTTAGTCCTGCCATGAGTGCAAGGGACTGGACTAGATGACCTCTCGAGATCCCTTCCAGTGCTATGATTCTTCACTCACTGTCCTAAATTGTTCCCCTGGAGGGCTGCATTCAGTATTGGCTGAAGGGATCCCTGTATTGTAATGTCAGCAATGCTTGTTCTGTGCTTTGGGGTCTCTGGATGGAAGGGGCACCTTCCAAACCCAGAGGGGAGGAGCGTGCAAGCTGCGACAGAGAGGTCAGCTGCAGTAACTGCATCCGCACTCACGTGGGTCTCGCATTAACAGGCATCGGTGCAGCTTTCGTTCTTCAGAAGCTGATAAACAAGAAGCTGCCCTACCCCCTGCAGTGGAACGTGCTGCTGTCTGTAGGTCAGTACTCAATGCACGCTGGCCCCTCAGTCAGCCCCCATCCCCCAGAGGTTCCATTGACGGGGCAGGCGTGCAGCATCTGCACTTCATGGTTACACTCGTAGCAGTCCAGGATCCTGGGGTTTGCCTGTAGTTCATGAGAGCCAGGAACAGAACTCACAGCTCTGTCTTACCAGGGGAGGGGAGGATCCTCACTCCCACCTGTCTATTTCTCTGTGATTTATTGAACCCCCTGCTTCCCTTTAAAGTGCTCAGACTGGCTCAGGCCAGCTGCGCTCACCCCTCCCCCCCCCCAGTGAGCGTGTTTGTAGTGACACCTGTGGATTTCCGGGGGCTTGCTCCTGATTCACGCGGGNCAGGCCAGCTGCGCTCACCCCTCCCCGCCCCCAGTGAGCGTGTTTGTAGTGACACCTGTGGATTTCCGGGGGCTTGCTCCTGATGCGGGTGAAAGTGAGATCAGAATCCGAGTGATGAGCAAAAGGCGGCTCAGAAACTGCCAGCCTGTTTCATGCAGCCCCAGCTGTTCTTTACAGAGAGCAGAACCCCACCTGCTGGGATGCTTCTGCTTCCAGTGGGACTTGGAAACAGTCCTGCCTGTTGGTGCTTTTAGTTGCAGGTTCAGCCGCCAGCTACGCAGTGACCAGGGTAGAGACCCAGAAATGTTCCAACCTCTGGATCTACCTGGAGAAAGGACAGTCCCTGCAGGGAGTAGCCAAAGGTGAGAGGCATTCACTGCCCAGGCAGCAGTTACCTGCTGAACATGGGGCTCCGGGTGGCTGGTTTCACTTGGGCTACATCTCCATTTCTGACGGGTCCTGCCTTGGCTCCAGTAGCGTCCTGCGCTTTGTCATTTAACCAGACTAAGGTGGCAAAAATCGCTCTACAAATCCCACACTCCTCCGAAGCCCAGGCTGGAATTCCAGACCTTCCGCTCTTGTGCTCAAGGAGAATCCTATTAATTCCTAGTGCCTCTCCTGAAGTTCCACAGGAGCTGTGCAAAAGGTTCTTAGTACCCAGAGAAGGACGGGGGATGGGATGGGATGGAACAGGCTGAGAACCCCCCTACATTAGCGTCCTGGGATCATGCTGGTCTCTGATCACCTTGTAAGATGACACTATTACAGCAGGGAGCACAAGGAAACACACCCAAAAGCAGGTGAGTGTGGGTGTGTCTCGGCTTGGGAGTCTCACTGAGTTACACCACCTAGGGGGGTAGGGGGTGTTTTTATCAGTCTTCCTGGCCGGTCTGAGTTCTAAATGGTTTTCTCTCATCTGTTGTAGAGAATCTCCGCAGTCCAGATCTCACAGAGAATGCAGAAACCAGGGTGAGAGGAAACAAATACGGAGACGACATGGAATAACTGGGGGAGCCTGAAGCTCCGTCCTGACTCCTTTACCAGATGTACCGCGTGTGACCGGGGCTAGATCCGCATTGCGGTACCTGGGGAGCGAGGAACGTCCCCTCCACTGCCCGTTCATGAGGCTTGGGGAAGTGCAGGGAAGGATTTAGGGTGGAGTGGAGGTGGGGTGTGCAGAGCCCCCAGACAGACTTTGTGTGAGCAGCAAAAGTTGGAAAAGTAATAAAAATATATAGCTAAAAATGGACCTTTTGGACGATGTGAAGTTTAGGGGTGGTCGGGGTCACTTACAGAGAAGGGGGGCAGAATGTGAAATCATTGTGGAGGGGGGCTGCTGCAGGAGAAGGGCATTTACATCAGCCTAGGGAGTGGGGTATCCTCCAGAGTGGGCTGGAGGATCCCAGTCACGCTGCTGGGTCTGTCCCTGTCCTGGGGGCTGTTCTGCCCTCAGTGTCACATGGAATGTCCAGTAACATCAATAGCCTGTACGCTCGCTTGTTGAGAGAAAGGACACTCCCACCTTGACTGCTGCAGTAGGAAGAGTTCTGTGGCGGGGCCATCTGACCCCCGCCCTGAGCCCTGCCTCGCTATGACACAAGAACTACGTTAGGAGGACATTCAGGTTGCAAAGTCAAGTGCTCGGAAGTTCGGAAAAGCCCCAACTAAGGTTGTCTGTAAATGAATGAATAATTCCATCTTCAGAGCAGGATCTGAGTAGCGTGCAGGGAATAGCCTAGGGCCACTGGACGAGTAGAAAGCTGGCTGTGCGTGAAGTGAGCAGGGGTCCTGCGGAAAACGCAGCAGGAGGGCAGGTAATTAAAGACTGTATCATAATGCCTGTGCTCGGGGGTGGGGGAATTAGGGTTGAACAGGCAACTATAATTCTGTCCTGTTCTCACCTGAGTGTGTTCTGCAACCTTAGTAACGTTCTGTAACTCCTGGGCTCTGTTCTTGTGTCTTAGCCAATGTTCTCATTATCCCAGGCTCTGTGTTACTTCCCCAGGTGTAAAAGGAGGCTAACGCTTCCCTCCTCCACACAGAGGTGTTGTAAAGTGAAATTAATCACTTGGTGTGAAGAGCTCTAGAGCTAGGAGGAGAGCAGCATAGACAGCCCTGAGGAAATTAACCATCCGGCATACAGTGCAGGGTTTGACTGGCGTGCAGTAAATAGCACATGGGGCTACACAGTGACCACCAAGGATAAACAGCAGTACCGACTAGAACCCACTCAGCCAATGCCACCTGTCCTGGGCCCTGAATGAGGCACAGCCCCATGGAACACAGACTAGGACAGTGGTCCCCAACCTTTTTTGTCTGGCGGGTGCGAGACGACGAGCCACGGAGGACCGTGGTGGCAGGTGAGCGTCCGCCGACAAGCAGCAACATCAATAGGCATCGCCACTGAAATGCCACCGAGTAGCGTCATCCAGAGGCAGTGCTGCTGAAATACTGCCGCAAATAGGCATTTTGGTGGCAACGCCTCTGGATGACGCAGCTTGTCGGCAGCATTTTGGCAGATGCTCGTCCGCTGGCCAGTACGCAGGTGCACTTAAGACTCCCCGGCGAGCGCCGTGGCACCTGTGGGCACCTCGTTGGGGACCCCTGGACTAGGTGATCAGTTGATTAACGCATAGGGCCGAAGGGCTAAAGAAAAGCTGCACTGGCACCCTAGGTACAGCAGTACTTGACTTCGTAACAAATATTTCAATGACTGGTTTGGACTGTAAGTATCAGCATTCAGCCTGAAGACCACAACCAGGTTGGCCCCATCATGTGAGGCCCTGTATTCCAGTGACTTGAGCTCCTTCCTCTGGATTCACAGCCTGTTATTTTCACCCCCCTTTCGCGTCCTGATGGGTGCTTGGTTCCTGCTTTGTAACAACCTCTCTGGAGCTCACACAGACCCTTTGCCCCCGTATTCCTGGCTCCCCTTGGAAGAGGCCTCCAGCACTGTCCCTCAAAGGACTGGGGAGAGATGCAGGGCTCACGATTCCTCCCCCACTGGGCATAGTCATTGTTTCCCCAATTCATGGCAGCCAGGCTGTATCTGTGACTGCCCCACCAGGCCTTCCCACTGCATTTTGTGCCTGCTATTTTTCACAAAGCTGCTTTCACCTCCTCTCCACTCCCTGGTGCCATACTCACTGCTGTGCCAATGCCTCCTGCTTCAGCCAGGCTCTGCCCTCCTCCTACAGCCTCTGTTGATCACCTCTTTTACTCCCCTGATCAGCAACACTCCAGCCCTAAGGTCTAGTGCACCTCAGTGGCAGGCCTCCTGGGTTCTGATCCCAGCCCTGCCACTAATGCTTCACATGAGCTGGGAGAAATCACTCACCCTGTATGGACCCTACTTTGTAACCCACTGGAGAGAAAAGAGTGCACTGCTGAATCGCTCCAAATTGATTTTATTGATGCAAATGAGAGTCAAATATCATCTCCCCTTTCCAAACCTCTGGAGACTAAAGTCTTGTGTGCCCCAGGCGGAGAGGACCGAGGCCCCTGCAACAGCAGGAAACTGATTCAGGTGATTATTCCCCCAGATTCCTTGCTGCACACTGCAGAGGAAGGCAAAACACTGCCCAGGTTCCTGCCAATCTGATCTGGTGGAAAATTCCTTCCCGACCCCAAATCAGGCCTTTAGCGTGACCCTGTGCATGTGAGCAAGAAGCAGCCAGCCAAGTAG
Source organism: Chelonoidis abingdonii (assembly GCF_003597395.2). Classification (NCBI taxonomy): domain Eukaryota; kingdom Metazoa; phylum Chordata; order Testudines; family Testudinidae; genus Chelonoidis; species Chelonoidis abingdonii. The sequence goes on from NC_133792.1 coordinate 6,035,353, forward strand.
AGGAGTCACTATACCACCACAGAGGAGTGAGGCTTCAGAGGAAGGTGAAAAATTCCCAGCATGCATCTCACCAATTGTGCATGGGGAGAAATTCCTTTCTGAGCCCTGAAGGCGGCTGGTTGAAGCCCTGAAGCATGAGATTGGGTTATAGTCGTCTTAATGCCGAGCTGCAAGTGTTCCGAGCATGGCGAGGACAAGGCAGAGTGTCCTGTTCTCTCCATGGCCTAGAAGGGAGGGTCCCATGCCCAAGTCCCACTCTGCCAGCTGAGCAGCCACTTAGCTCTTCACAACCTCCCTTCTGGAGCTGCAAAGCCCTTTGTACTCCCATGGCAAGGGCATCAGCCACCTCCATCCATTTGCCCACTCTGCACCCCCTGGCTCAGAGCTCCTTTCCCTGGCCCCTGAGCATGTCTGCTGTGGGCTCTCCAGGTGTTTGGTACCTTTGTGATGGCTCATCTGTAACCCATGAAGACAATTTGCCCCCATCCTCTTAACTTAACAGTTAAGTACTTATCTGCCCCTTGTTGGCTCAGTGGCGCTTTCCAGAAGGAGGAGGGTCTCTTGACAACTTTCTGGTTGAAGGCGGCCCGGGTTTTTAAATAAATCAAACCAGACACACAACATAACATTTCCATCTTGTTTTAATAAAGATTTCATGAGCAGAAGAGTGTTAAAGGGCTTATTCCTTCACCCTCCCACTTCCCTAGTCCTTCTCGCATGAACAGAGAGCAACAATACTCGAAGTCCGAAGGTGCAAACAATTCACTGTTTATTGGGGTGAACTTGCAGCAGCTTAAATCCAAAGTTCCTTTTTCCTTATTTTTGAATCCCAACTTACTTCCTGTTTGCCCCTAATTATATAGTAATATTCTCAGCTATACCTTAACTAATCATTTTACTGAAATTTAACTAACCAACCCTAACATATTGTAAATGGTTATTTAACCAATTATATCCCACCACCTTAATTAGTTTACACCCAGAAAAATTAATTATACAGCAGACAGAAACCATCACGGGACCAGCCAAAGACCAGGTAAATAAACAATAGCAAAGAGGGAACTATAATGACAAAACAATACAGAAGTGAGGATTTCACAACTACACCTATACAGATATAAGGGTTTCCCAACTATGGCTATTGGTAACTGAGTTCTTACCAGACAGAAAACTATCAAACTAAATTTCCTTTTTCGTCTTCTAGGCTCTTCTCTTTCTCTAGAGGTGATAGATCGAATCACCTTCCTAACAGCCCCAGATTGCCTGATTTCAATGTGACTAGTTTGGATGGTGAGGATGTGCCCGCACACTTCTTATCTTATGGCTGCCTCTGCTGCTTAGCCAAAGGCCTTAGCCTAAGAACAGGGCCTTGGACTGTTACGATAAGAGAAGGCCCTTACACCGGCAGACAGTGATTTTGATTCTTTCTTTTATATCTCTGTAACTAGCTAAATGATAAACATACCTAAATTCTTAAAGTGTAGGCCTTTACAGACAGGCTGAATATCTATATCCTAACAAGGGGAGGCGAACTGATGGAGTCAGTAAGGGGCAAATAATCACCCCATGTTGGCTATCAGCCTCCCGTTCTCCACTTCTCTTTGCACAGCCAACCCCCCTGTGTGGGTTTGTGCCGCAGAAAGGGACCGTCTACAAAGGAGGAGTAAAGGCACCCCCTCCTTTGTAAAAGTAATGTACAGGAGTGAGCTGGACCAAATCTAAAACCCACCAAGAAACACAGCCAGACTGTCTGAAGAGCAGAGTCAAAGCTCACCCTGTTTGTTAGGGGACAGTCATTGGTGGGGACTCGCCATCTCAACAGCTGGCCAGAGCCCCTGAGGAAAATGAAGAAGTTTATTTTAAAAACACCCACTGTCTGTAAAAACAGGATGTCCCTAGCAGATATCCCATTGGGTCTGAACTGCACATTGGAAGAATGCACCCTGGGTTTCAAGTAAAGAACTCTCCTGTCCTGAAGCTACGCCCAGAGCAACGGATGTCCAGTTGTTAAATCACAAGAGAGCTGCCTCAGTTTGTCTCACTGGATTGCTGAAAGATGACAGCTAAAGAGCTCACCGTTGGACAGCGCCATCTCCTCACTGGAAATGGGGCTGCGCCGGGGTGAGCCACAGAAGGAATCAAAATCAGCCAGTGACAGAAAAGGTTTGAGGCAGAAAACTTGTTTCAAGAGTTGGCTGTAAAATAGATTGAACTGGCCCTGTGCTGCCCAGCAGAATAAAGCTATTTGAGAGCAAGCACTCAGCTTTAGAGCAATCAAAGCCTAAATGTATCCTGGGATGCAGTTACAAAAAAGTGATGACTTCTCAGGCAAAAGATACAGAAGCAGAAAGTGAATTTTTTTAAAAAACAGGGCGTCATTGTTTTAATCTGTGTGTAAACTAAAGCAGCAGAGGAACTTGCAGGAATCCTGGCCTTGGGCTGCAGTTTATATCAGTTTTTGTTACATCTGTTAGGGAATATTGGGAGAAACTTGAAATAACATGAAACTGTTCCACGCACAGAGTGAGGTTCAGTCCATGGTATGAGCATTCAATAGTCATAGATTTAGGGAGGAGATGATTTGCTCTGGGTTATAAGTAGCTGGGAAGGCCATTTTGATTTAAATTGATTTTTTGTAACGAAGTGTCTAAACTTCCAAACAGTAATCATAGAATTATTGCGGGGTGTATTCAGTTTTGATTGGAATATATCTTTCATTGTTGCTTAAATTCACTGGCATGTAACTGGACTGGCAAACTATAGCATCCCTAGCATCTTAGTACTGAAATCACTGCTTAGTGAACAGACTGAGGATAGCCATTTATTAGTGGGATTACAGTTTGTGATAAATTCACCACTGTGTGAGTATATTTAGTATAAGCTCTTACTCTGCAGTGAGCTGATCTTTCCACTCCGATAAATTTCAAGACTGTGTGACATTTTCTTCAAATTTTCAAATATTGACCTGGATTTTATCAGCAGCAATTTCCTATTTTCTCTTCCAATTCTATTTTTGATTGATAAAATATATACATTTCCAAAGAAGACCCAGCTCTGTGCTTTGGCTGAGCCGCACAATATCCTGAGAACCCCTGACGGAAGTGACACTCTCAGCTCAGCTCCCCAAAGGCATAAATATCGCCTCGGCTGCCTGTTGTCCTTACAAGGAGTGCAGTCACAGCAGCGCTGCTCAGGACCGGCGCTAGGGGTTTTAGCGCCCTAGGCGCAAGGCAGTTTCGCTGCCCCGCACGCTGGTCCCGCGTCTCCGGTGGAGCTGCCACAGTCGTGGCTGCGGACAGTCGGCTGCTCCCGCGTTTCCAGTGGAGCTGCCGCAGTCGTTGCTGCGGACGGTCGGCTGCTCCCGCGGCTCTGGTGGAGCTGCGCAGTCATGCCTGCGGGAGGTCCACCGGAGCCGCGCGAGCAGCCGACCGTCCGCAGCCACGACTGCGGCAGCTCCACAGGAGCCGCCTACCACCCCCTCCGGCAAAACGCCGCCCACCAATAATCCTGGCCCCCTAGGCGATTGCCTAGGCCGCCTAAATGGAAGCGCTGGCCCTGGCGCTGCTGCAAGCTCGGAGCTTTGCCTCAGAAAACGTTTGGAAGAGCTCAGTGTTGTCCAGTCTCCACCACCCTACAGGTGTCTCAGGGTAGCTGCCCTTTAACAAAGTTTATTTGCCTTTTCATCTAAAATCCTCCCCTGGGTTTACATTGTTTTGTGAGCATTAAAACACACAAATCCCTATTTGATCTTATCTGGAACTAAAGACAGACCCTCCCTGTCCCCAGGCTGATTAGGCTGCGGGTGGAAGGTTTGTGTCTCACCATGCCATGGCCCAGTGTGTCTTAGCTGGCAGCTCAAAGAAGGTCTCAGGTCTCAGTGCTGTGCGAGGGAGCCCTGAGCATTTTCTCCATCATGCCAGGGGGCTGGTTTATGATGCTCTCTAAGATACTCAGGGCACCCCCTGTTGAATTACACACCTACTCAGGTTCCACTCCCACCCTTAGTCTTAAAACTTCCCCCTGGGCAGGAAGGATTGGCTAGGAGCAGCGCCAGTTGTAAACAAACAAAAGAGGCAAGGCAGAGTTGTGGTGCTAAGAGTGGAAGCCACCCGGATTGTCAGAGCCTATCGTGGGCAGCACTTCTCCACAGAGATGGAGGGGCTTCCCGGGCCCTGGGAGAGAGCCAAATACCACTGAGATCAATGGCCAAACTCCCAGACTTCCTGGGGGCTGTGATTTGGCCCTTGCTCAGGGAAGATAGTGCAGGTCCCTGGATAATACCCAGGACCCCAAGTCACAAAATCTCTGGAAGGGACAGGACAGGGCTCCAGGCAGGGGGGCTAAGGGGAAAAGCCTTCCACAGACGCTTAGGTAAGTAACCCTCTCCACTCCGAACCCCACCCCCTTGGATGTGAATATAAAAACCTCCCTTCTTTTGCACAGAGCCAGTCACCTGCTGGCTGCTGCTATCTGTTTACTAGGTGTCTGGTCTCCCTCTGGCAGCAGGCAAAGGAGAACACCGTCGATCTGGCTGTCCAGGCTCTGATGCTGCTCCAGGATGCACCAAAGGGGATGCACTAGGAAACCATTTACATTTGCTCCTCATGCAGCTCCCTGGGTGTCAGTTCTCCTCTTCTGTCCACTTCTCCGGCTTCCAATCAGGGAGGAAAGAAAGGCAACAGGACAGGTTTCCCTCAGGGCTACAAACAGGCAGCAGGGAGGGACAGGGCCTCCAGAAAACGCTCACATCTGAAGTATGTAGGATGCCGGGCCACCTGCCAGGATCAGTGGAGCTCACGTCAGCTCCAGGGAGCCATGTCTCTTGGCCTCTCCTGCCCCCGTCCTACATTGTACGGTGCTGCTTGCCGGACCGGAGCAGGCAGAACGCTGTCCCCAGTGCTATCAGGATTACAGCCACGAAGAGAAGGATGAGGACGACCCAGGAGCTGTAGTTTGCGCCCTTTCGAAAGCCCGCTTCGTCAGCCGGGATCATGTTGGTGAGGTTCAGCATGTAGCCCAGGGCCCAGCCGATGGAAGTGTCCCCAGCCTGTGAAAACAGTAAGACAAAGCAGCTCAGAGCCTTGCTAGTAATGATGCCTCATGAGGGTACGTCTATACTGCAGTCAGACACCGGCGGTGGGCCCCTGCCGGCTGACTTGGGCTAAGGGGCTCGGGCTAAGGCGTTGTTTCATTGCGGTGTAGACGTTCTGGCCTGAGCTCTGAGACTTTTCCACCTCGCTCCAGCCTGAGCCCAAACATCTACACTGCAGTTAGCTTCTTAGCCAGGGACCTGTGAGCCAGCTGACACAGGCCAGCATTGGGTGTCTAACTACAGTGTGGACGTATCCTCAGAGGCTAGGAGTAGTAGCTGCAGCAGCAAAGGGAATCACCTATTACCCTGCCTGTTTCCCCTGCTGCTACTGTGACCCTATCTTGGTCTCTCTCATCATCATCAATTCTTAGCCTTGCTCATCCTGAGATCTCGAAAGGCTTCACAACGGTGGGCAAAGACCAGCTGTGTTGTCACGGTGGGGCAACAGAAGGCCCAGAGGAGCTGTGACTCTCAGCAAGCCAGTGAGGTGAATAGAACCCAGGCGCTCCCACCCTTTGCTCCGTTCCCAGGACCCTGCTACCTTTAGACAACAGAACTAAGCAGTTCTGGAGACCAGTGCACAGACCTGGCTCGGCTACTGCCATTCTGGCAATGCCTGAGGAGTAACGGGCATGCATGGAACAGAGCTGCTGGTGCTGCTTCTGGATGGAGCTCCTGCTTGTGCCCTGGTCCCCACGCAGTGCTGCCTGTTTTCTTTGCCCCTGCATTCTGTTTACAGAGGAACTGGGCTCAGCGGGCCAGATCCTGATCTTTTTTACACCAGCATAAATCCAGTGTAACTCCATTGATCTCAGTAGAGCCACTCCTGATTTACACCAGAGTAACTGAGATCAGAATCTGGGCTGAGTTCACATCCTCCATAGTCAGCAGTTATTTTCTCCCTAGGCAAAGGCTGCGTGAAGTTCAGCACGACGTGGCCTGTTCCCCCAAGGCTAAGGAGGTGTTTAAGAACGTACGAATGCCATACTGGGTCAGACCATGGTCGATCTAGCCCAGGTCCTATCTCCAACAGTGGCCAGTCACCGAGCTTCAGGGGGAGCGTACAGACAGAGCAATTCTGGACAGATCCACCCCTGTCACCTAGCCTCAGCTTTTGGCAGTCAGAGGTTAGGGTCACCCTAGGCATGGGGCTAGATCCCTGACCATCTTGGCTAACAGCCATAGATGGACCTATCCTCCATGAACTTATCTAGTTCTTTTAGAAACCCAGTTATAATTTTGGCCATCACAACATCCCCTGGCAGTGAGTTCCACAGGTTAACTGTATGTTGTGCGATAAAGTCCTTCTTCCTGTTTGTATTAAACCTGCTGCCTATTAATTTCATCTGGTTTTTGTATTGTGGGGAAAAGGTAAATAACACTTCTCTATTCATTTTCTCCTCATCATTCGCGATTTTAAAGACCTCTATCATATCCCGCCTTATTCATCTCTTTTCCAAAATGAACAGCCCTAATCTTTTTAATCTCTCCTCAGACAGAAGCTGTTCCATACCCCTGATTATCTTTGCTGCCCTTCTCTGAACCTTTTCCAGTTCCACTATGTCCTTTTTGAGATGGGGCGACCAGAACTGCACACGGTATTCAAGATGTGGGTGAACCATGGATTCATAAGGTGGCATTGTGATATTTACTGTCTTATCTTCCAGCACTTTCCTAACAATCCTGAACATTCCATCAGCCTTTCTGCTGCTGTGCACTGAACGGAAGTTTTCCAAGAACCATCCACAATGACCCATTGGCCATTTCTCCTCCTCTGAGGCATCTTCTCCAGCTCACAGAAGTAACACCCATTTCAACCAAAAGCAAGTGTCGACCTGGGCACCCTGTCCCTGCAAAAAGCGTTTACTCGAGCTCATTTCCTGCAGGGATCCTGGCAAAACCCATTAGACTAGGGCTTCCCCATATTCTATGTTGGCAAACAATGAGAGACACGGACAGATGCTGCATGGCAGAGCCTGGCCAATGGCAGGACCCCATCTGGGCCAAATACCAACCTTTTTCTGGAAGGCGATGTTGGGGAAAGAGCTCTCATCGAAACGATAGCCCTTGCTGATCACCAAATAAACAAAGTTGGCAACCGCACAGTAATCCTGCAACCACTTCTTCTGGACTGGAGCTTTTAGCAGCAGCTGGGCACCATGGGCAGGAAAGAAAGGGGGGACAGAAAGAAAAGAGATGAGTTCTCTATGCTCTGGCCCATCAGAATCAGGTTCTGGACCCTTCGCAGGGAGGCGAATCTGCGATGGGGAGGTTCAGGGAAGCTGCAATTACACCCTTCTCCCACCAGGGGCTTCTGTGGCATAAAGGGCAGCGAGCTCACGGGCAGGAGCAGCCAGCCGTGGAGAGGGAGGGGGCAGAGGCTGCCCATGGGGCCAGGTGAGCAGGCACAGGATATGGGGGGTGGGGTGGGATGGGGGGGATGGACAGAGCATGGCACACGGGGGTGCTGGCGGGGGTCACACAGATGGTTCAGAAGGGCTCGCCGGGGGGACAGACTGGGACACAGGAGCTAGTGGGTGACAACACTGAGCCAGGGGCTGAGTGGGAGTGGGGGTGCAGGTCACATGGGGACCAGGGTTGCCAAGTGTCTAATCGCACAAACCCAAACACCATTGCCTCTCCCCCTGCCCTGCCCCTTTACCACTGCCATGCCCCTGCCCTGCCCCTTCTCTGAGGCCCCAGCCCCCGCTCACTCCAGCCCCCATCCCTCCCCCCCTCTGTCACTCGCTCTCCCCCACCCTCACTCACTTTCACTGGGGCTGGAGCGCGGGAGGGAGTGCAGGCTCTGGGCTTGGGGTGTGGGGCCAAGGGGTTCGGAGTGTGGGAGGGGGCTCCGGGATGAGCCTGGAGGAAGGGGTTGGGGTGAAGGAGGGAGTGTGGGCTCTGGGAGAGATTTTGGCTGTGGAGTACGGGCTCTGAGCTGGGGCAGGGCGTTGGGAGGGGGTGTGCGCTCTGGGAGTGAGTTTGGGTGCGGGCTCTGGGCTGGGGCAAGGCGTTGTGGTGAGGGGGTTGGCACTTACCTTGGGCAGCTCCCGAAAGCGACTGGCACATCCCTCTAGCAGCAGCTACTAAGTGGCGGGGCAGGGGTCTTTGTGCACTGCCCCAGCCCACGGCACGGCCCCTGCAGCTCTCATTGGGTACAGTTCCCTGGCCAATGGGAGCTGTGCAGTCAGCGCTTGAGGGAGCCTGCCAAAACCCTGCTGCACTGCCGGACTTTTAGCATCTACAATCTCCCAGTTTGGTGTCAGTAGAGTCCGGGAGATAGGGGAGGGGGCTGGGGCCTCAGAGAAGGGCAGGGCAGGGGCATGGCCGTGGTAAAGGGGCAGGGCAGGGGGAGAGGCAATGGTGTTTGGGTTTGTGCGATTAGACACTTGGCAATCCTGGAGATTCCAGGAGACTCCCAGCGAAACTGGGAGGGTTGGCAATCCAGGTGGGGACAGGCAGTAGTGGGGGTGCATGGACACCCAGGGATGGGAGAAGTGGAGAGGTCTGAGTTGGGGTGAAAAGACACGTGGGCTCCTCCCCCATCTGACCTTGGGCTGCCAGGTGAGGAGGAGGCACCGAGCCAGCCTGGCCACAATGTGGAGGGGGGAGGAGGTGGATTAGCACAATCTGGACCAGCTGCCTCTCTGCTCAGCCACTAGCCAGCTGCCCACATCCACCCATGCCAGTGTGGTGCTGCTGCTGCTCCCTGGCCCGCCACTTCAGGTGAACCCCAACAGGCAGGGGATGGAGCCAGCCACTAGGGAGCCAGTCTGTGGGGCACGGCGGCTGCCTGCCCCTGTGAGGGAACTGCACATTGAGCTATGGTGCTGGCAGACAGAGAGGCCAGTGGGCATCGGGCTGGGAACGGGAGTGGGGTGGTGGAAGGGGATGGAACGGACTTGCCCCCAGAGATTTAAGTCGAGACTAGGGACGTCTGAGATCTGTCCTGTATTTTCGAAATACAACGTTGGCAGCCCTACTGCAATACCAAGGGATGGGAGACATCCCAGCCCAGTCCTGGCACCCTGAGTCTTGGAACTTGTGAGATCTAACAGGATCCACAGCCCATGCTATTTTGGCTGCAGGCTTACAGGGCACGGAAATCCAGGCTGGCCTCCTAGATCGTCTGACAGCCATTAGACTAGCCCTCTGCTGCCAGGGCACTCACCTCGGTCCAGTTGGCACTGCAGATGGCTTCGGCAGCAGTGTTAAGGTCATCTGGCGAGGCCACGCGTCTCTTCATCACTGTCTGGATAAAATCCACCGTGTAGAAAAAGGCAGAGAAGGCCTGATAATGGGGAGAGAGGAGGTGAGACAGCAGAAGCTCATAGCACAGCCCTCAATTTCCCTGCTAGGACACAAAGGCAGGGCTTGTTGATTCAATGTGGGAGCAGAGTTTGGCGTATATTCATCTCCCCCCCAGGGGCAGCACTCTTGCTGCTAACCATTGCTCTGAGCATACCAAAGCCCCATTCCCATTCTAGCAACCTCCTTGCATCTACAGCCTAATTGTGCAGTTGCAGGATAGAAGGGGCTCCCATAGAATTCACTAGGAGACTTGGGCTCCAGGGCTCTGGGCTGCCTATGCACAATCGCTGGAGACGGCACTAGAAGTCAGAGGCTGCTGGCTGCTCACTAGACTTGGAACCTCAGGACACTTACAATGAAGTTTCCCGAAAGGCCGGGTTGGAAAACCCCATCAAAGGAACAGTTGGTGAAGCTGCAGCTGGTGAAGCTGAAGAGACTGTCCACATGCAGGCGGCACTGGGCTGTGTCCCCGGATCCGCTCATGTCAATGCTACGTTGAGGATCGTAGCTGTCAGGCTTCTCAACTGCCGTGCAGGGAGAGTCGTAGACATCTTGGAGTTTGAAGTTCCTTTGGTAGCCTTTGGGCCAGCAGGGGTTGGACACATTTGTTTTGTAGCCATCAGCCTGTTGGGCGAGAAAAAGGCACCACATAAGCCTGTCTTTGTCTGCAGCTACCACAGCCATGAGATGGTCTAGAGCAGTGTAGCAGGTGGAGTGAAGGACTGGCATTCAGAAACACCGCCCCCCAGTTCTGCCCCTGACCCACTGTGCCTCACTGTGAGCCAATCATGCCCCTGCTGCGTGCCTCAGTTTCCCCATCTGTAAAACAGGGGGATTCCCCCTCACAGGGGCTGCCAAGTTTCAGCAGCGACGGTGCTCTGAAAAGATAGTGTCCAAACCTATGTGTCCACTGCTGTCTCTCCAGGGAGGGAGGTGGCAGCTCAGCCCAGGAAGATGAGTAACTCCTAACTGGCACAGCCTGTGCTGGCAACAAAGAGCAGCAGGAAGGAGACCTGGCTTTCCTGAGGGGTCAGTTCAAAAGCACCAAAGGAGTTTAACTAATGTGTGTGATGTGAAATGTGTGCCAAGCTCTGCATCAGCACCAATTGCATGGAGAAGGCTGCAGAGCATGTTTGAAATTCCCAGACTTCTGAAGTCCCCAGGTTAAAACCCCATGAAGGGAGCTCAGCCTCTATCCTCAGGAGGGTGAAAACAGAGCCACGGGCATTTCCTAGCACTCAGGGAGGTGGAGCTCCTACACCGATAGAAAAAGCCCTTCTGGTCATTGTCGTGTCTGTCTGCACTAGGGCGCCCGAGCTATGCTGCTATAGCGCCCGTATGGTGTACCCAGCTGAGCCCTCCCTGCTCCGTTGGGAATTCCGGACCCCTTAGCATGGGTTGTAACAGGCTGGGCTCACACCGGTGCCCCTGCCTCCCCGCTAACGAGCTGCCATTCACTACACCCGCTCCAGGTTGGGGCCATGGTGGGAATCAGGAGGGAGAGGAGCAGAATGTTCTGGAGGGAGGCAAGGCCCCTCCCTGCTCTTTCCAGAGCACATGCTGACCTGAACCTGGAGCCCTGCATGTAGCAGCCTGGCTGGGAATGTGGTGCAGGAGGCTGATGAGGTTGAGGAGGGAGTGGGGATGAATGCTAGGAGCTTGTCCTGCAAGCCATCGAGGAGAGCCTGCTGGGGCAGAGCCAGGCCTCCATACCTTCATGACCTTGGAGAGCATCCTCCTGAGGATCTGGTCCCTGCCATAGCACAGGAAGCTGTGAGTGTACACCTTGTACGTCTGCCCGTAGAGCCGCAGCGTCACCTCATTCCGGGGGTCCTCAATCGGCTTCTGGGTTTCAAAGGTGATCTGGGTAGAGGCTCCACCCAAATCCATGGCCCCCAACGTGGGTTTCTTTGGCCGGAACCACTGCCCGATCCAGCCGTACTGTGAGGGGAACAGAAGCAAAGTCACAGAGATAGTTAATTGCGAGACATCCCCCAGCCTTGGCTCAGAACATGCAGAACACCCGTCCACTCTTGGCTGCCTTCAGAACAACATGCCGGGGCTAGAGTAGCACAATGATCCACGCAGGGCCTGATCCTGCACCCGCTGGCAGCACTCCTGTCCGTGCTTCCAGCAGCAAACCAGCAGGGCACAGTCTAGCGAGGTGCGAGCACCGTCCGCTCTCACTGACCTCTCTCAGAGGGAGGAGGCTCAGCATCCGGCCACCATGGGGTGCAATAGCTTGCGGAGGAGGGTCTCTGCTGGAGAAGGAAGAGTGGCTGGCCGATGGTCAATAGCTTGCTTTGGACACAAGAACCCCAAGAGGTCATTCTGCCTAAGGCTGGGGTCAGGCAACAGGATTGGCAAGGCATTCTGCAAGTCCCGTGTAGCTGCATACATGTCACTGCAGGCTACTTAGTCACGCACATTTGGCTCCCATTGAAGGCAGCAGGAGCTGCATGCATGCAGCAGGGGGACGGTTTGATCCCAGCAGGTTCCTACCCTCTACCTACACTGCACCTCCGTGGCTGAGCCGATAGCACATGCTGGGTACTCCCCCTGCTCCCTAATTGCAGCTCCAGAATGGACGGAGCAGTATCCGGGCACGAAGCTGATCCCAGTTTTCCTTGCTGAACTGGCAAGGGAGCCCTCTGCATTTCTACCCAGTTCAAGACAGATGCTGCGCAAGCAGATCCACCAGGGGCTTTGTTAAAAGCAGCCTCCAGATTCCCTTGGGTGCTAGAGAGAATCAGTTGCTGCTGGGCACTGAATGAGACCAATGCCAGGAAGGTGGAAGGAAAATCCAGCTTTGCAAAAGGGCCTGTACCCTACTGAGATGAATGAGGCTCATCAACAAGGAGTAACAGACACCTCCCCACATACACACCAGCCTTGTAAGAGCCATGTGCATGGCAGCTACTGCAAAGAACCCCTGCACCCTAGGGAACGGCTGAACTCCCAGCTGGCCTGCTATTAAACTAAGCACACGTGCGCGAAGAGCCAAGAACAATGCACCGAAACACAACGCTTCCTCACAGGTTTCAGATCTGCATGTGAATTCAAGAGACAAACCACCACCAAAGAGCAATAAAAACCCTCCGATTCCTTTCCCTGGTCTCCTGCCCTGACTGGCCGTCTCACTCGGCATTGGTTTTCCCTTCCATGCAGTCCCCTTGTGTTCACTGCTAGCGTTGGGTTCCACTGTTCTCTAGGCTGGCTGGAGACCTGAGCTCTTTGCTACTTCTAGACAGCAAACCCAGGCCATGCTCTACAGTGTCCCTAGCTAGGTTTTTAGACTGTTGCCCATCACCATGGTATCTGACCAATACATAGAGCCATTCAGCTCGCTTGGGTGTCTGAACAACAGCTGCCGTTGGCCAGTAACATTAATAACGTCTGGCACTCTGAGAAGCTTCTAACACGCAGCTCTCCTGATGCTCTACGGAGAAGGACCAGCATTAAAAAGGGTCCAGACCATGAGCACGTGCCAGACCCTCTGCTTAACAGCACTAGCCTTTGAGGTGGTCTCGACAGGGCTTTGGCGTTCCCACCTCAGCGCAGTGAATATGGGAGGAGGGGGTACATTCACATCTCTGGCCCAGTGGTCTCCACAAAGCAGAAGTCTCTCAGCAGCACTCTGCCTATGCAAGGGACAAGGTAGCTGTTTTTAAAGAAGAAAACCTAGGTCCTAGGTAATGAAGCAGCCATGGAGAAATGGGCTGTTTCTCTTCCCTGCTATGCCAGCTATCTGTGTGGGGTAGACAGACTTGTAGGCGAATGATGGGGGGAGCCCATGTCTGGATGGGCACTGGAAGGGACTGTCCTCGATAGCCAATCCTGCTGGACATACCTTGATGAAGTTCTCCAGGAGATAGTTAGCTGTGACCCAGCCAAACACCCCCTCATCTTCACCTGACAGAATTTTTGCCCCCCGAAAGTCAAAGGGGTACGACTTCAGCGTCGCGGTCACTGCGCTGAGGACTCTGTCTGAAGCCTGGGGGTCAGTGAGGCTACAGGAGACACAAAGCAATGCTTCAATGCGAGAGAAAAGAGGCAAACGTCTGCACCCAGGGGATCAAACCGTGAGCCGCTCCCCCAAAGCACCCAGCACAGCCAGGGCCGTGGAACGCAGGGCAAGGGGAGACAGCTCTGCCACCTCCCTCCCTCAGAGGGTAATGAAAGGCAATGGTTATTCTAACGCCTGGCACAGCTATGGCATACGAGGGACCGAGTAGGGGTGCCACTAATGCCAATGTGTGTCAGATAGGAAGGGAACTAAGTAAGCATCCCTTCAGCAATCCAGGAGAAAGGCTGCCTGAGCCCCCTCCGACAGTGAAACTGGCCACTGCACAGGGCTTAGGTGGGACTTAACCATCAGACCTGGAGCTAAGCGCCCAGACCTGGAGCTGTCACTCTGCACAGGGCTGGACTAGTCACAGAACTGGAGGGTGCTACCTTTCTACACAGGACCCAAGCCACAAAATTTCAGTTCAGTTTCTTCTCCCCAGTCCAGCACAGAAGACTGAGTGAGCCCTCCAGATGGACTATTGCTTGCGTTGCTCGCCAGTAGCCAGCATTCCCTCCTGCCCACGTCACAGACAGGCACTAGCCGGGGTCTTGCCATTGCTCATCTGGCAGGTGTTCTACACTTACCTGTGCTGTTGCTGTCTGGAGAAGGGTAGGGGGAAGCGACTCATAAGCCTGCATTGGCCAGAGAAGGTTCATTCCTTCCTTCCTGTGAGCCATGGTTAGATGGGCTTCTTGCTTGGGTGGGGACATGTGGTTCCCCAATCAGTCCATTGGACAAGGTGACCCAGGGGCCACGTAGGGCTGGGGGACTCACAGAACATTGCTACTCCATCCAGCTTCCCCTTACAGAAAAGGAGAGGTGGAGGACCCTGGGTTGGTCTAGCGTGTTCTCCACACCACCCTTCCCAGCCAATAGGCCAACAGATCTAACCCCTCCGGGTTTCCTGTGCAGTAACGTAGAACGTGCACTTTGCAGGATTTGAAAAAGGATCACACCTTTATGGAGGAGAAAACCCAGGGACATATTTAGATCAAAACATTTTTATACGGATGATAAACCCTCCAGCACCAGGGCAGGTCCAACCTGTAACTTCCCAGGTCAGGAAGAAACTTCTCCTATGGGCCAGTTATTCCATTAATGTCCACTGGGAGGTTTTCTGCATCTTCTCAGGAAGCTGACGGGCTTGGGCGGTTGGAGACAAGGCGCTGAGCCAGATGAACCCTGGGTGACAATTCACATGTTCCTGTGCTCAGCCGCGCCTCTGCAGGCAACAGGGCTGCACAGGCGGGCGGTGGAAGAGTTTAACCCAAGAACATCCCCTTTAAAGACCAGGGCCCTGGCCTGTCTCTGGCCTTGGCAAGAGGGAGGGGGTTGATAGCAGGCAACAGCAAAAGCTCACTTCAGCAGCCTCATGCCAGCGGTGGCCCCCAGGTAGAGGGGGGTGAGTGGATGCCTTTCCTTGGGGACATCGCTCACAGCCTGGTCAAGACACTGCTTGAGGCTCTTGCCGGCAGCCGGGGGGTTCTCTGCGTAGCTGGAGATCCCGCCACCTGCGGGCGAGAGGAAAATGAGCATCGGTCTCTTGCCACTTAGTCCAGTAGCGTGCTGAGCAACTGCAGAGCTGTGCTGAGCACCAGCAAATGCTGGGCAGGGAAGGGAGTGTGGGGATGGAAAGCGACTGTGACTGTAACCAGCCAGCTGCCCCAGAGGCGTGTCCCACAAGGGACCCTCCACCCACACAACAGCTCTGACCCAAACCCTCATTCAGGGATGGTGGGGGGGAGCAAGGGGTGTCCCCCAGGGTGGGGAGCCCACCATGGGCCTTATGCGAATGCAGCGTGGGTGGTCTTGGCTTGTGTACTCCAGCCAATCCCATTTGTTCTGTGTTTCTTAAGCAGGGGTAGCCAGGGGGTGGGAGGTTTGTGCCCTCTTCCCAAGCCTGTGCCAGCTCCATTTAGGGAGGGGACCATGGGGCTTTCCTCACTGTAAGGCAGCTCCGTTCTCTCCATGCCGGCCAAAGGACCAGCGTGGTGGAGCCTTGGCTGGGTTTTTGCAGCTGTACACACGCAGCTGAGAACGTGGGAAGGGAAAACACACCAGGCTTGTGGGTGACTTGGCACAATCCTCACTTCAATTGGATGATTTTGTGCCCATCGTGTCATGCCCAGGCACACATAACAAGGGCTGGGATTAGCTGTTCCAATGTCCTAACAACATAGCCACATCCGCTCTCCACCCAACACAACATCCCCCGCCAGCTGAAAGCCAGGCTGAACCAGTGGGTCTTCCGAAAGGGAACCCCGACTCGGGCAGATGGCAAGGGGAGCCGCCCTCCCTCTCATTCTCAGGAGTTCAACCCTAGGCCAGGCAGTCAGAGCTCACTGGCTTGTCCCACATGGCATGACAGGATTCAGCCCCATGCTAGCAATGACGATGCTTAAAGGTGGCCATCACCCCGAGGATTCTGGGAGAGGATCTCTGGCTGGCATGAGCAGAGCCATAGGATAAAATGGATCATATACAGCAGAATCCCTCCTACAGCTACACGTACATGGGAAGCAGAGAGGCAGCACCTGGAGCAATTCTCCCTGGGACATCCTACTGCACAGAGGGCTGGGTGAAAGAAGGCCCAGCTGACTGGATAACACAGGCCTGGTTAGGAGGCCCAGCTACGCTGTACGGAAGCCGGGCGGGGGGGGGGTGAATCGTGTACAGGACGGTAATGGTGCCAGCCTCCATCCTGGCAAGACCAAAGCTCCACCCAGCTGCTGGTATGGACCACACAGTGACTACTGAGACAGTCCAGTGCAGACAGGACTCCAGGCCATTCTGGCACTGGGATTCCCAGATGTGCTGGACAAGAAGTGTCACACCTGCCTCCCCGCTCCCCAGACACACACGCTAGCCCCTCTCTCAGCCATGCTGAGCTCCGGGAACAGGCTGGAGGGGATGGGGTGGCTGAGACCCAGCCCCTGCCAGCAGCTCAGTGCCAAGAGAAGGCGTGCAGATGGGAGGGCATGATGGAGTTGTTTGCCATGTCCCAGGCCCATGTCCCGACATTCACAAGGGGAGCAGATGGGAGGGATCCATCCTTTGCCAAACACAGCTGAAAGACCTGAAGTAGATAGAGCTGCAACAGCATCTTTGTAATGATACGACCCTGGAGGGGTTGTCGACAGTGTGGGAAATCGAACCTGGGACTTCAGGATCTAAAACCATGGTCCTCTACTGCCAGAGCTAAGAGACCCAGCTCTGCAATCCACCCTGTAGCAGGCTGTATGTGGCCCAGTCACCACTAGAGGGGACAGAGAGCCATGCAGAGACGGGGTGGGAGACATTTTCAACCTTACCCTGGGATGATGGTCGTGGAAAGATGCAGGCTGGATTTTGGCTGTGGTATGGGTGGGGCTCAGAGATGTTCGTTGCAGTTGTGAGGTCCACTCCTCTAATGCAGAGTGGGAGGAGAAAAGGTTTGAGGGGCCAAATGTCTGGCATAAGTATTAGCGTGCGATGGGGCGTGTACTCACACCTGGGAGTGCAACAAACACCCGAGGAGAGCGGTGCTGTTTGACTAGGGCATACATGGCAGCATGGCATAAAGACTTATATCGGATGAGTCCAGGATTGCTGTATGACTCACAAATGGCAGAGACTTGAGTGAATTATGTGGATCATCCCAAATGAGTGCTGGTGAAACCTGTATACCACACTCCTGTACACAGACCTGTGAGCAGGTTCCTTTATCATTCTGTTTTAAAACCAACACCATCCACGGTGTGTTCTAAAATCCCGTTTTGGTTAATAAAAGCCAAACTGCAGGAAATTAACGATAACATAATGAAGTTCAGCTCAAACCTTCTTCCCATGCTTTAGCGGTATCAAAGATTCCTCCATCAGGACTGCTCAGCCCACACTCTAGATCCTCACTCTCCAGAACGCCACTCTCACCCCACTTATGTCCAGGTGGAGTAACAAATCAATAGTTCCATAACAGCCTGTGTATCTAGTGCAATTCTGGGCCAATTCTCGCCTGCTTTGCGCCTTGTGTGGTCATTTGTGGCTGTCATTTTTGATCTGTTACCACTCTGCACTGCTATGAGCAGTGGCACAAGGTAGTGGCCAAGTAAACTCTGCATCCAACTGCTAGTGGCCCAAGTGGTGTAGCCCCATTGAAATCAATGGAGCCCACATCTATTAAATCCAGAATTTGACCTTACATAGTTAGAGATGAAAACCCTGGCACGACACAGACACTTCAGTAAAACAGACGCAGTCCCACTCCCTGGGGGTGTCGGGTTATTTCACCAGCTCTAATTCTTCATCACGATATTTCTTTAGGGTTGCCAACTTTCTAATTGCAGAAAACTGAACACTCTTGTCCCACCCCTGCCCCGAGGCCCCGCCCTCTGCTCACTCTATCCCCTCTCCCTCCATTACTCGCTCTCCTCTATCTGCTCAATTTCTCTGCAAGGCCCAAGCAGGCACCAGGAGAAGGCAGGAGCTGTCACAGTTTGAATGTGGGAGAGGGAATGTGTGATTCAAACACCCTTCACCTCACCAGGGAAAGATTGCAAACACGACTGTAAAATGAACTGACCCCCAAAAGAGTCCCACTCGCTCATAATGAGCAACACTAAAGAGTCTTGCAGGAGCTTCACCCAACTGTCCTGGTGGGGAATCCAGTAGTGCTGCAGCTACTGACTGACTCCTCCTCTACCTGACAATGAACTGTATAGTGGGGGGGAAGTTATGCTGTTCCATGTGTAATGATTAGTTAAATTGTTTAAACATATGCGTTAATAGACGATATACGCAATGTGGGCAAATTAATGTTATGGGAGTCTTAATGTTAACACTTCCTGACACTTACATTTCAATATATAACCTTAATATTGCATTGATGTTATTTTATGAATTCATTATAGCTCTTTAATGTTAACGTGAAGCTGCATAAAATGTAATTCATGCTGCAGAAACTGACCCCTCCCTATTATACCATCCTGCTAACCAACAGATTTTCTAGTGATCTTCGTTTCAAGTTTTTTCCCCTGTCCTGTGTCCCAGATTTGTCCCAAAGCAGGTTGAGAGGAAATATGTTAGAATGTCACACACAGCGTGACCACCTGTCCTTCGTTCGGTGCCCAGTGCTCCACATTACACATCAAATCAATGAAGATTGTCCTGTGTACCCCATTAATCATGTAAAGGGATTGTACACTGTAATATAAGGTGTTATTTGCATATGAGTGTGTGTCACAAATAAAACATTGGGGAGGTGCCCTTAAAATAAACTTTCTGCAATAATTTCCAAGTTGTCCTTTATTTAAAACATAAAGGGTCTGTAAATAAAGGGCGTGAGGGAGATTACCATAGCCAGGGTCTAAGCTCTTCTGTTTCCAGAACATCAGTGCTAGTGAAGCTCTGCATTCCCTGTGGCCAGGCTCCTATTGTGCTGCCTGTGGTGTTGGCCAGCAGATCATATGACCCACTGACTTTTTGCAGACTCCAGCGGGCACCCACCAGTGCGAAGTGCCAGGCTTTGCACACAGCAATGTCCAGCTGCTGGCATGGCTCCTGATGTGCCCTGCTGACTGGGTGGGTTGCAGTGGCTACTCCAGTGGCAGAGGCTGGACCAGCCCCAGTGCACTGCCCTTGGGCGCAGTGACAGAGACACACTCCAAACCACACAGACCTACATGCACCTGCAGGGAGTGACTGGCCTTCCCAGCCATCTAGGCTAGCAGCTGTGGTGTCCCACGTGCTGGGAGGGGCTGCGGGTGGGTGTATCCACACAGCACTTAAAGCTGGCTGCCCCATCTACTGACTGGGCTCGCTGTGGGGCTGTGTCTGGGCTAGCTGAACCCCAAGCTCTGAGACCCCCGATGGGGGAAGGACTCAGAGAGCCCAAATGTCTGCACAGCAATGTTACAGTCCCCGTCCACTGAGCCAGGCCAGCAGGGTGTTTAATTGCAGTGTAGACATACCCAGAGAGCTCAGGGGGGCTGAAGTGGAGGCTCCCAGGTAGGGACGACCGGGGAAAGGAGCCACAAATTTGGAACATCTTCACCTGACTCCTCCTTCCCGAGCAGCCGCCAGCTGCTTGTGGGGAGTAGGACCACCTAGCTGGGGTGGCTGCTAGGAAGAGCAGGAGGGTGTTTGGTGCTAGAGGTATGGGAGTGGGTTAGGGGTGCGGGAGCAGGGTGCGGGCTGGGTGACAGGGGGTTAGGGTGCAGGAGAGGGTAGGGGGGGCTCTGGGATGGGAGTGGGGGCTCCAGATGGGGCTGAGGGTGAAGGGTTTGGGGTACAGGAGGGGGCTCTGGACTGAGGTCAAGGGGTTCAGAGTATGGGTGGGGGCTCCAGGCTGGGCAGGGGGGTGGGCTGTGAGAGGGAGGGAAGGAGGGTTCCAGCTGGGGGGCGTGGGCTCTAGGGTGGGGCCAGGAAGGAGGGGTACAGGGTACAAGGACGGGGCTCAGGGCTGTGGGTGGGGTGCGGGACAGGGTTTGTTCTTCTGGAGGGAGTTTGGGTGCGGGAGTGGGTTCCAAGCTGGTGCAGGGGGGTGGGGTGTAGGTGGGAGTTTGAGGTGCGGGCTCCGGGCAGCTCTGGCTGCTGTGGTTTGCAGGGGCTCCAGGAGGTGCTGACCTCAGGTGGCCCCTTAAATAGCAGCCACACCAGTGCTGCCCCCACATTTCCTTGGGACAGAGGAAGTCTGCACGGCTCCTGAGAAGTGGAGGCATGTCCCGTTCCTAGGTGGAGGAGCGTCCAGGGGGACTGTGTGTGATGTTCCCGCTCACAGGTGCAGCCCCAATCACTGGCTCTCCAGCTCCCATTGGCCACAGCATTCCTGGTCAATGGGCGCTGCAGAGCCGGCGCTCAGGGTGGCGCCTGTGGGTGAAGGTAGAGCATGGAGCCCTCCTGGCCATCCCTCCACCTAGGAGCTGGACATGCCGGCCACTTCCTAGGAGCCACATGGAGCTGAGTATGGAGCCTGCCTTAACTCCGCTGGGGCCAACAGGACTTTTAGCGGCCTGGTCAGGTGTGCCGAGAGCTGCCAGGGTCTCTTTTCAACCAGAAGCAGACACCTGGCAACCCTAATAACCCTGTGGTTTGGCAGGGAAGGCACTGTGCATTACAAGACTTGTAAGAGTCACTGCCTGATTCTTCTCTTACAATGGGGTAAAATTAGGAGCAACTGCACTGAAGACAATGGAATTACACTGATATAAGCCAGACAAGAAGCAGGCCCAGCTCGGGTCCATCTGGATACAGACACATTTCTGTAGTTAGTGAATCATCATGTGAATTAATCTTGATGCCAAAATAGCCCTGCTTTGACTTACTGCTTGTCTGAAGTCGACAACAGTACCCACACAGCGCCACTATAGAGCCAGGGGACGGAGCACGAGCAATTAATTCACTCCTACCTTCCACGTCGCACATGCTGTGCTGGCTGACAATCCCAGTGTCATTCTCTTTGTCCGCAGGCCACTTGTAGATGAACATGGCAGTGTGGGAGGAGCCGGCGTCCAGAACGATTCCATACTGTGGCACAGGGCGAGAGAGGGAAAGGCTCAGGCTGGCACAAGACCAGTGCGCAGCAGCAGCAAGTGAATTCTGCTACCGCCAAGTCCAACAAGATGCTCCCAAAAGGCCTGATATGCAGCCATTTCGGGAGAAATTTGGAAGAACAGAAGCCCTGCTTTGTGTTTCCTACAGGCCAGAGATTGCAAGGCCATTTCCCTTCCAAGAATCACCCCGGGTATGAAACGCAAAGAGCATTGTCCAGCAGAAAGACAAGCTGAGCACTGTGGGGCCAGAGGCAGAAGAGCTCTGCACCCACCGTGCGCTGACATGGGCTCTTCTGACAGCCTGGACGAGGGATGCTGCACATTGCCTAACCACAGCCGATTGGCTGGAGACTCGGCTTTAGGCGGCATGGTCCAAATGGAGCGTATGGGCCTGGAGTTCCGGACTCTGCCACTGACCGACCTGGGGTGGTGGGGCATAGAGCCAGTCAGTGCTTTGACTGGGCAGGTTCACTGACAGAGTGATAATGATGCAGGAAGCTGCCAGAGCCTTGCCTACATTAGGGCTCTCAGTGGTGCTAACCACGGTGCATTGGAAGCAGAGGGAGCATGGACGGGAAGTACAACTCCCTAGAATGAAGTCTCGGTGAGACCCCAGGATAAGGGCCCAGGCAAGTATCTGGATTTTGATCATTGGTTTGGCCCCTTCTAGTCCCAGCTGGACAGTAGCCCCGTCCTTCCCTAACTCCTGTATAGTTCCCAGCATTAACCTTCTTTTTGAGCTCCTTCCCTTTACTTTTCTCTCCCTACCACTGAGACAGACACACCCTGTTTGAGTCCTTCCTAGCAGGGAATTACAGGGAAGTGGAACTCTGCCTGGTTAATCCCCTTGGTTCTGCCATTCATTACTTATTACAAAGGGCTCCCTCCCTCCTCTAGGCCAGGCGGGCTGCTTGCTGCCCATCTGCAGGGATCAAGATACACCTAGGAGTGGGACTGCAGCTCTCGCTCCAAAGAAGGGCGGAGAGTTCACTAATTAATTCTTTGCCCATGAATGGATTTGCCAGTCTTCTTCTATAAATAGATCCACCTCTCTCCTCTCAGACAAGATTTCCACAGCACCCAAGAAAGAAACAAGAGCAGATTCAGCTTTCTATTGTTCCGGGGTAACCCCAGTGCACTGCTCTGCTCACCCACCTCCTCAGAACGAAGCCAAATTTCATCTCTGTCAAATTTATGCTTCGGGCTTTTCTTCCAGCTCGAAAATCCTGCCACCAAACCACCAGACCCTATGCAAAACCAAACTGCTTTGGGCTTGTCTACACTGGAAAGTTGCACTAATTGAATTGTGATTTTTAATGACTGCAGAAGGCTGTGTGGACACCCCAATTTTTGTTTAAACCAGACCTACTGTGGTTTAGGCCCAGTCGATTAGGAATTAGCTTTCAAGAGATGAACCATGTTTAATTTTCCAACCCTGATCAACCAAGTCTCTTTATTCTGAGAATATTTACTGTTAAAACGTCAGGGGTGGAATTTACCCCCTGCATCAGGCCAATAAGAGGCCTAAGCATTATTTTAGGCCATTGGTTTAAACATGGGTTTATCTACATGGGGACACCCAGAAAAATTAATCCAACTTCACTAAAATGTGAATTTAAAGTGGATTGGGTAAACTGCATCAAGCCCCTATGGATGCTCTGATTCAGAATTAAAGTTGACTTAATTCAGTTTATCTTAATTCACTTCCAAAGTGAATTAAACTAAACTGAATTAAGGCCACTTTAATTCTGAATCAGAATGTCCACACAGGCACTTAATGCAGTTTAACCAATCCATTTTAAATTCACACCTTTAGTGAAGTTGGATTAATTTTTCTGAGTTCCCCATGAAGACGAGCCCTAAATTGGATATTTGCCATCATTTCTAGCAGGTAATTAAAGGCTTTAATGTAGGGAAGTGGCCTCAGGCTATCCCTCTTGCAGGGGTAAATTTCACCCTGTTGCCTATTTTCTCCTCTAGGCGGTGCTGAGCAGCAGAGAGGGGGTCCTGGGCTGAGGAGGGGAATTCGCACTGGGAGGGTGTTTGTCAGGGGAAAGGCGGGCCCCACTTAGGTCTCTAAGGGAGATGAGAGTCTTTGCTCTGTTTGTCCTTTGATGTGCGCTCTCTGGCGCAGGCACAGTCCCCTGCACTGAGCACCCAGGCTCTAGCTATAGTTAGTTTCTCCAGTTTTATTTTCTCCCCCCATTCCCTGGCTGATTCTTCCCACCTCCCGCTCCTCCTGCTGCAGTCTGAGAGCACTGCCCACCTATTACATCCATCACCAGGGCGTCTAGGCACCAAGACACATGTGAAGCCCTAGCTGCTCTTCTGTCGCTGTGGTCACCCGAGCTCTGTCTGATACACATGGACAAAGCAAGTGACACAGTCCTGTTTGTTCCTCTCCCTCTGGCTAGGGCAGGAGGGAGAAAAGACCAGTGGGGCAGCACTGAAGGGTCTGGGCCCGCAGAGCTGGGATTGCATCTCCAGCTCAGATGCTAACAGCCTCCCCTATGCTGAGTTTGTGGCAGGCTTCAATGTGCTTTCCTGGATGAGCCCGAGCTTGGGTTTTAGAAACAGCTGCGGTGCTGGACCCTGTCTGTGTGAGTGGGGTCAGGAGAGATCCCAGCCTGGAGGAGACAGACACGGTGAATGACAGCAGGGAGAACTGAGCTGCAGGGACTTTTGGAGGAGAGGGGAGATGGGGAAGCAGCTTAGTGGCCTTTACATCCACCACTATCCTTGGGAGGAGGGGACATGATCCTGATCCCCATCCCAATACCATAGGGAAGCCCCACACCCACACCTGAGAACCCTCATTTACTCCACCACCCACCCACCCACGGGTCCTCACACAGGCTCTGCCAAGAGCATTCTTGCCTTTATCCCCACCCCCAAGAGGCAGGTGTCCCCACAGGCCAGAGGGAACCCCGCTCCTAGGTAAGGCCCTAGACTAGAAAACACTGGATAAGACAGAGAGAGGTGGCTGGGCTGGGCTGGGCTGGGCTGGAAGCTAGGAGGAACCATGGCAGAGCAACCTTCTGGCTAATGCAGCATCCCCTATGCCAGGATGGGGCCCGAACTTATGCCAACACTCCCTCTTCCCCCACGAGAATGGCCCCCCTCTAGTTCTCAGCTCTTCAACAACGTTTTTCACCAGTAGATCTCAAAGCTCCTATACACAGGAGGGCAGTGTCATTATTCCCATTGTACAGAGGAGAAACTGAGGCACGGGATAGGTGATGTGACCTGCCCAATGTCATCCCGCTGGCCAATGACAGAGCCAGGAACAGAACCCATGTCTGAAGTCCCAGGCTGGTGCTGCAACCATGAGGTAACACTAGCCCCCACCTCTTTCCTAACCTCCCCTGTATAATACACCCTTTGCCAGAGCACGTAATCCCAGAGTTGATGGCTAGACATGAAGATGGCCTAAGACCCAGCCAGTGCAGGCTTGTTCCCTGGAGCGTATCGCAGTGCTGGGCTATGTAAAACCTGCTGTGGGGCTGCCATTACTTCCCTATCCACCCCTGCTGACGGGAAAGGCTAGAGGTCTCCGCCTTGCGTGGCTCACGCTGAGTGGCCAGGGTTGGGGTTACCCAAGAAGCTGTTGTGCCAGGTGACAAAATATAAGGAGCCCAAAATCTGTTTCTCTCTGTCATGGACGCCTGGGTTCTATTCCCGGCACTGCCAGCCACTCGCTTTGGCGTGGCCCTGAGCCACCCTGTGCCCCACCTGCCCTGTCGGCACAATGGCAATAACTCTCCTGAACTCCTTCCCAGGGGCTGTTTGCAAAGTGCCATGAGATCACCAGATGGAAGGCTTAAGGGGATGCTCTGAATTATTATGGCAAAACCATCCCCTTGCCTTTCAGAGCCTGAATTTACTCCGGGTTCCGGGTTCATTTGCTCGCATTGATTCCAGATCAAGTCGGATCTGTTTATAAATGTAAGATGCATTTTTTCTATCTAAACACCCTGCAAACTGCCCCAGCACTGGAGACTTGGGCTAGGTTCTTTCAGGCTTATGCACTAACAATGATAAAGATCTGCATCCAGAGCCTGATTCTCTACAGCAAAAATGCTATCACTCGGCCCCATCAGGCGCTGGAGCCAATGCCTGCACAAGGCAGAGGGCAATGCAGAACCCAGGCCTCAGAATGTAGAGAAATTCTGCTGATGATGCACAAGCCAGGACAGACTCCAGCTCATGCTCCCTTCGTTGTGTTGGCTCTGCAGGCTGACAGAAGTAAACAATAATCAGAGCTTGGTTCAGTCAGTAAAATCATCAGACAGGACATCATTTTTGTTGCCCTTTTCTGTACTGTTTCCAATTCCAATATATCTTTTTTGAGATGGGGAGATCACATCTGGTACGCCCACATCTTGAATCCTGTGTGCAGATTTGGCCATCCTGCCTCAAAAAAGCTATATTGGAATTGGAAAAGGTTCAGAAAAAGGCAACAAAAATGATTAGGGGTATGAAACAGCTTCCACGTGAGAAGAGATTAATAGGACTGGGACTTTTCAGCTTGGAAAAGACACATCTAAGGGAGGATTTGATAGAAGTCTATAAAATCACGACCGATGTGGAGAAAGTAAATAAGGGAGTGTTATTTGCTCCTCAGAACATAAGAACTAGGGGTCACCAAATGAAATGAATAGACAGCAGGTTTAAAACAAACAAAAGGAAGTATTTCTTCACACAACGCACAGTCAACCTGTGGAACTCATTGCCAGAGGATGTTGTAAAGGCCAAGACTATAACAGGGTTCAGAAAAGAACTAGATAAGTTCATGGCGGATAGGTCCATTGATGGCTATTAGCCAGGATGGGTAGAGAAGGTGTTCCTAGCCTCTGTTTGCCAGAAGCTGGCAAAGGATGATAGGGGATGGATTATTTGAAGATTCCCAGTTCTGTTCATTCCCTCTGGGGCACCTGGCACTGGCCACTGTCGGAAGAAAGGGCACTGAGCTAGATGGACGCTTGGTCTGAATCAGTCCGGCCATTTTTATGTTCATCAAATATGCCCAGGGACCCAGTCTGCTGCATGCTGGGGAAAAGGGCACTGTTATTCAGAGATGAACTACACTGGAACATAACAAATGCTGGATAAATTCAGAGTGAATTGGGTGCTCGTAGTCTAAGACACAGTATTAGATTGTTTCATCACAGTGGTGCTACTTTGTAATATTTTTCTTGAGTTAACATGTTCTAAATATGCTGTAAAATGTTATGACGCAAAGAAGGAACTACCCCCAGCTGTGCAAGAGGGAATGTTTATAGCCCATTGTCCTACCAGTATTGTCCCATTATTTCTTTGTACTTCCCCTTCTGTCTGTATCCATCCATTGTCTCTTGTCTTATACTTAGATTGTAAGCTTCTTGGGACTGGGACTGTCTTTAGGTTCTGTCTGTACAGTGCCCGGCACAATGGGGTCCTGCTCCATGGCTGGGGCTGATAGGTCACTACAGTAATACAAAAAAACACATGGGGACAGCAACCCACAAGCACAAATCTGTCAGCAGAACCTCCCCACTCCCACAGATAAACAGCCTGAATAAGTTACATAGAAAACACATGTGCTAGACTAGCGGCTCTCAACCTTGCCAGACTATTGTCCCCCTTTCAGGAGTCTGATCGGGCTTGTGGACCCCCAAGTTTCACCTCACTTAAAAACTCCTTGTTTACAAACTCAGACCTAAAAATACAAAAGTATCACACCCACACTAGTACTGACAAACGGCTCAAGTTGACCATATAATTATAAAATAAATCAACTGGAATATAAATATTGTACTTACCTTTCAGTGTATAGTCTACAGCGCAATATAAACAAGTCAGTGTCTGTATGAAATTTTAGTTTGTACTGACTTTGCTAGGGTTTTTTCTGTAGCCTGTTGTAAAACTAGGCAAATCTCTAGAGGAGTTGATGTACCCCCTGGAAGACCTCTGCGTACTCCCAGGGGGTACATGTACCCTGGTTGAGAACCACTGTGCTAGACTATCTTGAACGAAGCTCTCTCGCATTCCAAAGCAAACTGCCCTGAATCGGTTTGCTTCCTTGCACAGTAACTGGAAAGGAAGCTGGGCTCCAGCTGTGACATGTTATCCCAGGCCCCTATGTTGCACTGCAAGGATTTCCCACAATCTGCAGTTAGCCAGACTTTGGACAGTTTTGAAGCACTGTTACTGCCCATTTTATGAAGCAGACACTCACATCTCAAGAAAAATGCCCAGCTGCTGTCTTTCCTAGATCCCTTGCAATGGGAACAGGGCAGGGAATTCTGCAGTCCTGCCAAATTAGAGAGCAGGGTTACCTCAGCCCACCCAGCCTGTGCTGTTTCTGGGCACCACCACTGCGAGATACAGGGCTACGAACTCCTGTCATGGAGGGGGCTGTGTAGGCTGCCAAGCTACAGTTGTTTTCATGCAAGTTACTGCCAAATCTGACCAGTGGGTCTCGCCGTGGAAAATCCTCTGCCTGGTAGGTGCATTGTAGACATGTAATTAACAGGCGATAAACCCAGCTGCCAAAGTCCTTTGGCAAACAGCAGCAGCTGCCCTTCTCCCCCACCTGCCATCTGAGCTCCAACCCCCTTACAAACATTCACTGTATTTCACAGCTCCCCAGTGAGGGAGGTAAGTGACATTACCCCCATTTTACAGATGGGGAAACTGAAGCACAATGATGCAATGACTTCCCCATGATCACAGGGTAACTCAGCATCAGAGCCAGGAATAGCTCTCAAGTCTCCCCAAACCCAGGCCCATTGCTTCACTATGAGGCCGTTCTTACCTCCACTGACACAGGAAGCTGAGCAGGAAGTCTCCCCCTTATCACATCAACTTGCACAGCTAACGGTTCATTTAACTAAGAGCTAGGCTGGGTGGTGGATGGGAGAGCATGGCAGGTCTGTGCTCCACACAGAGTATGGGGAATGCCCTGTCTTGGATCAACCCCACTAGCCCTGCTCCCTTGGACCTATGGGAACCGTGCGTTACAAGTGCTGGGAACTTGGACTCCGAGGTTGCTGAATGACTGGAGTGAGCCATCTGTGACCACTTGATGGGCATTCTCTGTGTTTACATCTGGGCCACTCCAGACAATGAGGCAGTTTCTGCATTGCCAAAATTACTCTCAGTTGAGAAACTGATTTCAAAATATATATGTCAAAATCATCTGGTTCCTCCCACCCCCACAGGCCATTGGCTTCACAGGAGACCAGTTATGAGTCTGTGATGCATGAGGTCCACATCCCCAGCAATGCCCTGGGACAGGACTTTTTCATGTAAGGAGCAGGGCTGGAGAGGTCAGGGTTGTCAGGTTTTTTTTCCTGTGTCTCCTATTTGTGTGGCCACAAAGTGCCACCAGGTCACGGCGCGGCATTGGCCCATTGCTGTGCAACACCACAACTGCACATAGGGAAGTTCTGTGCTCTTATCCCACCCTGAGAGCCCAAAGTGATTGTGGGCCTTGGACCTGCAAGCATCTCTTAAGCACTAGGAGGTGCCACTGGGACAATCCAGGTGGACTCATGAAGAGTGTCAACCCCGCCTGCGACTCAAATCATTTAAAACAAGAAATGCACAGCCACTGGAGCACCTTGGATCTGGGCTCACTACAAACGCTTCCCTGGGAGCAGCCGCTCAGCTGCTGGGCTACCTCTTTTACAAGGCATATGGAGGGAGACATAAGGGCAGGGTGCTTCTGACCTGAGAGACTTCCCCTGTTGTTCCCTTAAGGTCTGGTACGCCCTGTTGCAGACCCTAACATACATAGGGGTGAGGTACATTCACGAATGTACGTTGGGTGCTATTGTCAGCTTCTTGGCTAAAAGGTGCTAGAGAAGGATACAACATTAATGTGGCTTTAAGTAGCAATTCAGGAAGTTGTACGCACGCATGCACACACACACACACTCTAAGTAGGATGGGGGTGAGAGGATTAGTCAGCGGACTCCCAACTGCCCTTCTCCTAAAACAAAGATTCTGCAGTCATAACACAGATAATTGTTTAATGATGTGTGGGCTAGCAGAATCCAGCTCCCTGCCTCAAGCTATGCTCCCCTCCATGGGAAAACAGGAGCAAAATGCGCCGGAAATTTACTTCAGCGAGCAAAGTCCCCAGATCTAGCTCTGAATATACAGGTGGAGTAAGTCCATTGAGTGAATCAGAGCAATCTTTACGCAGAGCCAAATTCCACGGTCCTTAATCATGTAAATATCTCCTTTAAATCTACAGAAGATTTGCTCCACTAAAGACTAGAGAATTTAGCCCAGAGTAAAACCAGGATGTCTGATTGGTGAGACCTCAACTACAGGGTGGCAGTCGCTGGTTTAAAGGACAAATCAGCTCTTGATGCCTCATCAAAGCTACTGTGAGATTAGACAGTCTTTGTAGGTCTGTCCTAGATAGGTACCAGCTTCCATTCAGATAAATGCGAGGCATTTCACAGAATAGGTTTCCTTGGTCCCAACGCCCTTTCTCACGAGTGCTCTGATTGTAAGGATTTTGCCCTAGGCATTCATGGCCAGGATCTCTCCACCTGGGGCTTTGATGTTTTACAAGCAAACCTGAAATGGGGTTATTTTACAAGAACAATGCTCAGCACTTCTGAGACAGCCACAGAGAAAACCACAAACAGACAAGGGATGTGTCAGACGGGCATGTTTAGAGATGGGGAAGGGACAAGCTAGAGAAGGCTGTTAATCAGTAGAGCTGGGTGAAATTTTTCAGCCAAAACCCTTTTTTCAGGGGGAAAAAATGCAGTTTCCACTATACTGACACTCCCAAGAATTCATGTCAGTTTTGACAAATTGATTCAGTAAAAAACAAGACCCTACAAAGACTCTGGAAAAAAAAATCAAAATGTTTCCTGGTTCAAAACATTTTGCTTTTTTTGATATTTTCTTCTGTTTTATTTTAAAAAACGTTTAAAATGCTTCTCGCAATGAAACACTCACTGTGGGAGGATGAAGAGTTTTGCTCAACAAGAACTAACTAATTAACTAAATGTGTATATATTAGCAATTTTTCAGAATTGCCAGCAAACTGAAAACTCCATTATTTGCCAAGCTCTCGATTGGTTTTGTCACGCAACATACGAACCTGCACCAGCATTAGAGTCAGAGCAGTCACGGGGCTGGCATGGGTAAGTGTGACGAAGTGGGGGTTTTCTTGGGGTTTTCTGTCTTTTCCAGGGTTTGCATGCACAGAGGGTGGGACTCAATGTACCTGGGTGTTACTGGTTTAACGAGGTGAGGGGAGAGGGAGTTTGTTGTTACAGAGGACCGGAGAGGGACCCCAGCCCAGGAGACACAACCGGGTCTGGCCAGTGGGAGGACAATGGGCTGCAGAGAGAGGACCCCGGTGACCTGACCAGCCGGTTCCAGCCAGAGGAGAGCTGCGAGGAAAGGGGACTCAGGCCTTCCTGTTTACGACCCTGTTTACCTGGAGAGAAGACAATGGACTGAGGCGGGGCTTGAGGCCGGGGATATCAGAGACCCAGCTGGAAAGCAGGGGGGCTCGGGCTGGCGAGGGGAAGCAGGCAGAGCCCACCTGGATGCAGGGAGACTGGGATGTGCTGTTATTGTGAGAGGCCAGGCCTGAGGCCCTGAGAGTTTCCTGTGCTGTGTTCAACTCTCAATAAACCCTCCTGTTTTATGCTGGCTGAGAGTCACTCTGGTCTAGAGAACAGGGTTGCATCAGCTCCTTTGGGGGTGAAGAGGCCCAGGGGGTCCAGAGTGCGTGGACTCCCGGAGGGGGCCCACGGCAGAGACAGACGTGCTAAGGCTCAGAGAGGTGCGGCTCCAGGAGGTGGAGGGGCCTGACCCCGAGAGAGAGTGGACCCCCGAGAAGGGCTGTCTCACTGAAAGGGGCACCCCCCACGGACCGCACAGGGCCAAGTGTGGGCACGATCTGTGAGTCCGTGACAGTAAGTCACTAGTCATAGTATAATAAGTACTTAATCGGCCCGGCCAAGCCATCAGGCAGAGCAGTGTGAGGGTGGCAGAGACCGGAGGAGAGAGAGAAGCAAAGCTGTGGGAAAAGCTGGTGAACGGGAAAGTCTGAGGAGCAGCACCTGGAGTGAAGAAAGACATGAGACACAAAGGAGAGGGTGGCAGAGAATGCAGAGAGCAGCGGGGAGTGGAGATGGGAGAGAAATGAGGGCAGTAAGCGAGAGCCACAGCACAGGGAGAACAGCTCTGTAGCAGGTCAGGAAAGATGTGCGAGAGTCCTCGGGGTGCAGTAGCCAGGGGTGCCCAGGGTCTGTGCTGGGATGCACTGACAAGTGTGCAGGGAAGCCAGCCAGCTCCTGCCTGCACTAATGCCCCCCACCCCCAGCCAGTGCAAGAAAGCCCCTCACATAACTCTGAGGACTAAGATAAAACTCACACTGCAGGGATCAAAGAGCACAGCCATGAGCCCAGCTGAGGTGAGTCAAAGCTGGGGTAAAGCACACACTGCGTGAGCTACTCAAAGGGGCTGCACTGCCTTAGCTTCCCCTCCCAACCTCCCCAGGGCCTCCCCAGAGCCTCAACTGGAGACAGATGCACAAGAACCAACCACAATGCCAGCACAGCTCATATTAATAGATGAAATCCCAGCCTTTGCTTCCCTGGAGCTACAGAGCATGAGGCATAGCCCAGTCCTACTATAAACAGTGCCCCGAGGATCTCTCCATTTCCCAGCTATTCTCTCTGTAGCGCTCACATCAGCTGGCAGCCCAGAACCTGCCTCTCCCCTCATTGTACAGGGCAGGGGAGGAGAATGGTGTTCAGCGTTTCCCAGCAGGCTGCCATGTGTGGAGATGTGGAAGGAACACTCCTATCTCCCATCAGTCAGCCACCCAGCCTTAAAACACAGATCAAAGCCACCTGCCTAGGGTCTCCATCCCGAGAAACCGGCCTTCATGCTGGATGGAGGGGGATGGGTAGCGTGACCTGGTCGGTAACTGACACAATGTGACACATCACAGCAGGGACTCATCCCTGGCCTATGGACCGAAGTGTCTAGCTGAGCAGGGTGTGGGAAGTGCGGCAGGATGAAGGGAGCATGAGGAAGGAGGGGAAGGGGTCTAGAAGGAGCAATGCAGAATATTATACATGGGCTAGCAGCAAAGAATCCTGTGGCACCTTATAGACTAACAGACGTTTTGGAGCATGAGCTTTCGTGGGTGAATCCCCACTTCGTCAGATACATGTAGTACATGCTCCAAAACGTCTGTTAGTCTATAAGGTGCCACAGGATTCTCTGCTGCTTTTACAGATCCAGACTAACACGGCTACCCCTCTGATATTTGATACATGGGCTAGACACAGTAAGGCCACACGTGAGAGTATTTAAGCAACAATGTGCTCAAGAATGTATAAACCAGTCCCAGGCCCAGGGAGTTTATAATCCCGCGGACTCTAGCGCTGCTGAAATTAACAGGCAGCAGGTTTAAAACAAACAACAGGAGGCATTTCTTCACACAACGCACAGTCAACCTGTGGGACTCTGCCAGAGTTGTGAAGACCAAGACTATAACAGGCTTCAAAAAAGAACTGGATAAGTTCATGGAGGATAGATAGGTCCATCAATGGCTATTAGCCAGGATGGGCAGGATGATGCCAGAAGCTGGGAATGGGCGACACGGAATGGATCATTTGATGATTCCCTGTTCTGTTCACTCCCTCTGGGGAAGCTGGCATTGGCCACTATCGGAAGACAGGATACTGGGCTAGACGGACCTTTGGTCTGACCCAGTCTGGCCCTTCTTATCTACTGGAAATTTTCTGACCAGCTGTCACCGGCACCACACCTGGGTCTCTAATGGCCATGAGCCAGACCCTCAGCTGATGCAGCTTGGCATGGAATGGCTGTCAGTGGAGCTATTCCAAGTTCTGCTAGCCAAGGAGCTGTCCCCATGTCTGCTTTGTAAAATACACCATGCAGAACACAGTTTGCATCCAGGCAAACAGGTAAACTCAAACTGGGATTATAATACAGCAGGACAGGACATCAAGAGCAACATGGCACCCAAACACAGCACATCTGCAATGGAGATGGGACAGTAGGACAGGATAGACATAACCAGGAGCATTCCTCTTAACTCCTGTGCC
Source organism: Chelonoidis abingdonii (assembly GCF_003597395.2). Lineage (NCBI taxonomy): Eukaryota > Metazoa > Chordata > Testudines > Testudinidae > Chelonoidis > Chelonoidis abingdonii. The sequence goes on from NC_133792.1 coordinate 6,068,459, forward strand.
ACTAGGATTCAGGCCGATAGTCACTGAATGTCAAGCAGTTACAACCATGCTGCCTTCTGTGCAAGGTGAGCTGTATTCCCCAAACTGCCAGCTTGGCATACCAACAATGCCCGGCACCTGCCACTGGTCCCTCTGCAAGGCCTGAGCCTTGATTGTCAACTCCCTCACAGAGCAGGACCCAGCCACATCAGATAGTGCCAGTTCTATCTATGACCCTCTGAGACAGCTGCATCCTCCGGGGTGCAGAGTATCAAAGGTGGGATGCTTTCAGGTGAAAGTGCCCAGTTGTAGAATGAGCTTCTGAAGCAGCTAAGCTGGAGCTTAAACCCACCTATTTGCTGTAGCCTTCCAGCCATAACTCACCCCAGGGATGGAGACAGGCACCCTAACAGAGACAGGCACGTACTGCAGGGGATGGGCATAGTAGAGATAAACACACAGAGCCGGAGGGCAGCTGCCAGGTTTGGGGTCCAGCTACAGAAAGAGCCCCAAACTCTGAGCTCACCAAACTCTGTCCCTGCTGACAAACTGTGCCCAAGTGGATTGATGAATAGGGTCCTTGCCGGGCAGGGGCAGTTAGAGGGTGCAGTGGGTTAGTGCATTAAGCTTTCCCCTTTGGAGACCTGGTGAGATTATGAGTGAGACCCATTCTAAGACACTAATCGATGGTCCAAGAGTCTCCTCTCAGAGACCCAGAACCAGACTGTCAGGGATGTCACAGCAAGAGTGAGAGCCAAGGCAGAGCCATGGGGAGGGGTTTAATAATGAGGTCTGACTTGCCTGCATGCATTGCTGGAGTCCTGTCGAGCTATGAGGCCCTACAAACATTAATCTGTCCAGCACCCCTCTGCAGCAGGTATGTGTTCTCCCCATGTTCCAGGTGGGGAAGCTGAGGCACAGAGAAGGAAAACAACTTGCGAGTTTGTGGCAGAGCCAGGTCTAGTCCCCAGGTTTCCTGACACACTGTCCTGTGTACAGGGCTCCCTTCCATTCACTCGGGACTGATTCTCTGGGGGAGCTGGGGTGGTGGCAAGAAACATAATGACAAGGCTGAGGGAGGAAGACATCCAGGCTGGGATTCCTGCTTCCCAATGACCTGCCAGCAGCACGTCCCAGTCGCAGGGAATGGAGCCTGCAGGGCAGATTCACACACGAACCCAACAAGGCTGGTCCTAATACCGAGGCCTCTATAGGACTCCTAGAGCAGGCATCCTTCAGCCCAATTCCTGGGTCTCAGAAGGACCACAAGGGAGTCCGTCCTGAGAACGAGGGTCAGGATCCCAGCCAGGAGCTGGCTTTGTGGAATTACGCTGGACGCTCTGAAGCATGTTACCGCTGCACAAACAATCAGAGGTTACTAGACAGTTGCAAGCCTCACCTCACCCATGCAGAGAGAGAGAGAGAGAGAGAGGAAATGAAATCAACTGACAGATCCAGCAGAGCTAAATTTAACCTTGGTCAAAACCAAGGCCAGTATCTTGATTTTCCACTCAGCAACTTCCATATGTGCGGTGTTCAAAGGTGCTTCTGGTAGCTGATGTTCTGTTAACTCTTTGCTGTCCTAGGCTGTGTTGTTCCTCTCCCCTGAAGTGGCTGGGTTTACATGAACCCAGCATCACCAAGGACACCTTTGCCTGGGCAGAGACAGTTAATAAAGGACAGATACCCATTGGGGACTCTGAGCTCGCCAAACTCACTTGTGACCTAAGCAGGATTTGAACCCATCACCTTGGAACTCAAGAAGAGTACACTAGCCACATTTGTCTACTCCCACACCCAGTGAGGCCAACTGCTGAGCTTGTAGGATAGAGGCTTCGCTATTGAGTCACAGGGCACACCAGGAAAGAGCTTTATGGAGCCTCATTTACCAGTGCTTGGTGATGGCCTTTTCCATCAGATGTTGGCGGAACAGGCACCACTGGGTTGATGGGATGGCATCCCTACACCGTCTGCTGCCCCCAGGCCAGCCCACCAGCCTGTCACAGCTGCACAGACGTGCTTTAAGTTGGAGTTCTGCTCCCCCTCTTGTCTACATGTCGGGGGCACACAGACCGCCTAATGGCTGCCCCCATCTCCTCCTGCCCTGAAGATCAGAGGAGATTAAGTGTCTAGATACCCAGTGCGGGTCACTTAGACAGAAATCAGGCACCTGTCCCTCAGACCCAAATGTGGGATGCAGCATGTGACCCCAAATGAGGGACAGAAAACTTAAAAATGCCGTGGGATTCCTTCCTGCAGGGTAACCAGCCCTCTGTGACCTCCCTGGCAGAACTGAAGTCAAGCAAACTGCCATTGAGAGCCACACTTTTAGACAGGAATGCTAATCAACCATTGCGACATGGGACATTCTCCTTTAAATAAAGCCCAGCTGCCTAGCTCAGAGTTACACTGCAGCACAGACACAAGCTCTTCGGGTCAATGCGGGTGTCACAGGGCAACAGTCTGGGCCCTGGAGCTTTCGTACGGGTCCCGACTGGCCTTACGAGTGATGAATTCTTCACTTCTGATGTGAACAATTGTCAATAACCAATGAGAAGGGGCACCAAACTGATGCGGGACACTGGGAATTTGGAAAGTAAACATGAGTGACGTCCCTAGACAAGAGGGACATTTGAGAGACAGGCTTGCATCTCTGACCCCACGGATCCACACTCCCTAGCTGACTCCCACCAGGCGGGGGGGTGGGGGGGGCTGCCGTAGGTGGCAGGTTGACACTTGAGGTTCTTCACAACGGAGCTGTCTAAGCACTTATACTGTGATCACCACCAGAGCACCTCAGCACCTAATAAAACCATCACCACTGGCCAGCGGTGCTGGAACAATTTGTATAGCAGGGGTGCCGAGAGCCATTGAACCAAACTGGAAACCCTGTGTATGATGGAAACTAATTCAAGCCTGGGGGTGCGGCAGCACCCCTAGTTCCAGCACCTACACCACCACCACTGAGAGGCTCACACGTAATCTAGTTTCCTCTCTCCAACCTGAAGTCTGTTCCCTCCACCTTCACCATCCTCCCCGCCAGCAGAGCCTTTGCTGCAGCTAAGCTGAAGTAGGGAGATTTCCACTTTCCTCTGGAAGGGGCGAAATCTCAGATCATTCTCAGCTCCCTAGCCTAAGCCTGGCTGCTGAGGAAGCTCTGGTCAGATCTTAAACACCTCACTAGGTGGCCTTTGTGTCACTTCAGGGCATGGTGACAATGGGAGGCCTTTCAGTTTGACGTTTAGTGTTTCAGACACTTAAGAGCCAGTGCATTGTTTAACTCTGGAGAAGCTCCACGTCTTGGTTCAGGCCCACGGTTGGACACGGGCCCATACACACAGCAAACTCACAGCCGAAGGGCACAGCTTGGATGGGCGTGGAGAATGAACTCTCCTGCCATGCACTGTCGGGGCAACCTGGCATGGAGGAGACATGCGTTGCTGCTGTCCATACCGCACCTGCTCTGCACCTCCAGGGGTGCTGCACCTTCCCCACACTTTCACAAGCTCTTCTACCAGTCTGCCCTGAATGCTCTGTCAGCTGGCAGGAGAAAGTGTTGTGCCTCCAGTGGAAATATGAAGACAGAATTCAAATCAAGTTAAGCCCTGACCTAGTTTTTCTTTAATAAGCCGCTTTCTGCTGCAACATTGTTCCTTTGATTCCCTGCTTGTGTGTGTCAGTGGGCCCAGCTTTGAGGCCAGTTCACAAACATGTCAACTCAGAGTTTCCCTCTCCCGCCTTCCTCTCTCGCACCACGGTTTAACCACGCCTACGCTGATGCTAAGGTCCATAGGACAGGACTATGATGCACCCACACACCTTTCCAGGGTAGCTTGCTGGGAGCTGGGGGCTGGGTACTTTTCAATAGCTTAGCAACGCTCGTGACATCCAGACCACGTTGAGGTGAGACCATAGTAGGGGGGCCAGCCCACCAAGATCTCACTGTGGGTGGTGCAGAACACCTGGGGCAGCTGTTGTGATTACACAGGGCCTGAGCGTGCTGACGCTCTGCTTCCAGCGATGCTGCGCCGAGTCCCAATAGGGCATCGAGCAGGAGACGGCAGCGCAAGGCCAACAGGAGAGGATGGGTGGAGAGTCGCCCTCGGGATGTGTCTGCAGGGGGCCAAGGAGCCAGTGACAATGAAGGCCAGCCAGGGTACTGTTCTCCCAGGGCTTGGGCTGTTCAATAGCTGCATTCGAGGTCAATCACAAAGGGGAAAGGGATGAGGAAGAGCGGGAGTCAGAGTGAAATGTGAGTTGGGGGAGAACACTGGGCATGGGGCCAGGTCAGCCCGACACAATCCCTGAGCTCTGCCCAACTTGCACCTGGATGACAACGGCCCCTGTAGGCCTCATGCCACTGGGGAATAGCTGTGGCAGGGGAATGCCTTGGCCACACCCTCTCCTGCCCCCTGCACCAGGGGTACGTCAAGAGACGTGGGCTCAGTCCCGATTAGAGTTGCCAACCGTCTGACCACACAAACCCAACCACCATTTATCACTTATGAGCCCTCGTCACAGCCCAGGATCCCATGGTGCTGGGAGCTGTACGTATATATTGGTAAATATTGTCACAATTCTCATATACGGCTACGAATATGACTCCGCAGTCCGAACCCTGATGCACAGAGGAGGCCGCACTGATGGCATGGGAAGTCTGTATCTGCAATGTTTGACGATGCAGCTCTGTGGCGCCTTTCACTTGCAGCCTGGACACGATTTCGTTGATCCCACTCAAACCTGTCACATGCTGATCTCATCAGACAGCCAGCAAGACCTGTTCTGAGCCATTTGCTCAAGTTCTTTGGGATTGATGCCAGCCCACTGGAGACCCCTCTTCAGATTATCTTTGAATCGCCTATATGGCTGACTCTTCTTTCCTTTGCCCTGACTCAGCTCCTCATACAAGATCTGTTTTGGGAGATGGTGTCTTCCATTCTGATGACATGCCCAGTCCACCTAAGTTGTGCTCTCAGTAACATTTCCTCAATGCTGGATGTGTTTGCTCTCTCAAGGACCTTAATATCAGTCACTGTCCTGCCAGCGAATGCTCATTATTGAGCGGAGGGAGCGCATGTGAAATTGCTCACTCTGTTTAATGTGACGTCTACAAAGAGTCCACGTCTCAGATCCATACAGGAGAGATGTTAGAACCACTGTAGATCTTCAGTTTGGTGGAGAGACAGATGTTGTGTTGGTTAAGAACTTTTATTCTAAGTTGGCCAAGGACCTGGCTGGCTTTACTAATTCTGGAGATTTCCTGATCAAGGGAACCGTCACTTGAGATGGTGCTGCCCAAATACTTGAATGATCCCCAGTTTTCAGCTGTGTGCCTGGGATGAAGATGACTAGCACTGGAGCACTGGAACGAGGTGCTGGTTGGAACAAGATCTTGGTCTTCCCGTGACTGATGGTGAAGCCAAAGAGCTGGGACGCTTCAGAAAATCTATCAGCGATGACCTGAAGGTCGTCTTGTCTATGGGCCATCAAGGAACAGTCATCTGCAAAAAGTGCCTCAACAAGAAGCCTCTCCAGCATCTTGGTCTTAGCACTGAGTCTTCGAAGATCAAAGAGGGAGCAAAGACAGTCCCTGCTCCACAGAACTGACAGTCATTCCAGTGCAGATTCCGGCTTCGCCCTGCCCTGCCAGTCTTAAGTCTGGCCCAAGTGAGCAGTAAACTGGTTCTTTTTCACTAAAATTCACCAGATGTTTTCTGTGAAGGACTCTGCTTTGGGGCTCACTCCCCTTTGGCCTGCCAGGACCTGGGGCTGTTAACCGCACAGAAGTTCCCCAGTGGCCAGGTGTTCAGAAGAGCACAAAGCCCTCACACAGCTGAGATCAGATTTCCAAAAAAGCTCAGAGAGCTTGGTGCAGGTTGGGTGCTGCTAAGCCCTGGGAAATCCCTCCCTGAGGCCATGTCTACACTTGCAGAGTCTTTGCATTGTCAATTTCACCAGTGATAGTGAACCGGTGAAAGAAAAGCACAGGTTTGTGCACTCACTTCCACAGGCATCAGAGAGTGTTTACATTTGCAGCAGTTCCATCCTCGCTGAGAGCAGCACACTGAGGGCGGCTATCCCACAATGTAGCTCTCCCCACTTTGAGGATAGGTCTAGTGGGAAGTGGGGGGTGTGATCGCGGGGCATTCTGGGTCCCTGTACAGCCCCCTCTCCCCAAACACTGATCAACTCCAGTAGCTCAGCATTGCTCCTAGCAGAGGATCGTTTGCTCCCTGAAGCAGGCACCTGGCCAGATCATAAGTGAGCACTTGCCAAGAAAACAGGAAGGGGAATTTCAAAGTTCCCAGGGCTTTACAGGGGGAGGGGTGGACATCTGTTTACCTGGCTGCTGGCCAGAGTGGTCACCTAGGCACTGTGGGATATCCTCCGGAGGCTAAAAGCTCTGTAAACAGGCAGAATGTGTCTTCCCTTGCACATCACTGGGGCCTTGATTCTAATCAGCATCTGTGGTAAGAGCTGTGCGCCTCTCATGGAGGTGGTTTTCTTCCTCCAGTGAAACTTCCGAGTAGACGCTTCCACAGTTTTTGCACAAAAAAGCGACTTTATCCGCTTTAAATGGCAGGTGCAGACATGCCCTAAATCCGTCCTGGCCTCTTCATTTTGTCTGAGCTACTGTTTGTTTGGATTAGCATAAAGCAACTTGATCCAGGATGGCTGCTTAACACTGCCATTAATTAGGAATGTCTAATTACAGTGCGCCTCCAAAGGCATGCAGAAAGTTTAACTTGGCATTTGTAACAGTGCAGGATTAAGAGTGAGCCTTGTGGAAAAGAAACTCTATTCGAAAGCCTACGTGGTTACTAAGGGTGCATCTACACTGCAGTTAGACAGCGGGGCTGGCCTGTGCTCACTGCCTTGGGCTAAGAGGGTATTTAACTGCAGACTAAACGTTTGAGCCCAGGAACCAGCCTGAGCCCAAACGTCTACACTGCAATTAAACAGCCCCTTAGCCCGAGCCAGCTGGCAGGTTTTTAATTGCAAGTGTAGACATACCCTCATTCTCAGCATGGCTCCCTTGTGTTATTCCACCAGATGTTTCTCTGGCTGCCCCCAAAAGCATGGAAAATTAAACTGAAACTTACTGGACATGTGCTTGGCCACCCTGATCTCTGGGATCATAAGTTATAGCCCTGCCTGCCTCCTTTCCTCTGATTGTGTCCTCTTAGATTGTAAACTGTTTGGGGCAGGGGCCGTGTGTATGAACAGCACCTAGCACAGTGGGGCCCTGATTCTAATCAGCTTTCAGTGATGTCAAAGAACAGAGATCTGTCTAGCCACTGAAAACCAGCCTCAGCTGCTCTTTAGCAATGACCAGGATGGGGACTCTCCTTTTCTGACCCTTCCCCTAATTTACTACTGCCTTGCTCTGCACATGTGCACACCCAACACAGGTGCAGGGGTAGCATCTGCTACTCAGACTGTCAAGCAGCCCTGTGCTGCAAATGCCATCACTGACAATCTCCCACACACTCCTTTCACTTTGAGTCAAGGTTGCCTGACTGCAAGGAGAGTCATAAAAGGCAAGGAGATAAGCAGCTCCCTCCTTCGATACCCAGTCTATGCGCCAATTGTCAGTTCCCCTTTCACAACTATCAGCTATCTCCCTCCTGCCACCTGCAGCCCACATACCCCTACCCCCACCCTAAGCAACCAACAGGCAGCCTGGCACTAACTCAGGCCTCTGCTCTGCTGCCAACCCCTTGTAAATGACGTTACAATGCCCTCCATTGACAACACTCTGCCCTTATGTAGCACTTTCATCTGACAATCTCAAAGCTCTCTCACAGAGCACCAGAACCTCCACTACATAGTGGGAAACTGAGGCACAGAGTGGGGAAGTGACCTTATCCAAAGTCACATGCTGGCAGCAGAGGGGTGTCCTGCCTCCCAGTGCTGTACTCTAACCATTTGACCACACTTCCACCTGCAAATGTAAGCTGTAGACTGAGGTATGGCTGTGTCTACACTTAAAACACTACGATGGCACAGGAGGAGTCCTGCCGTCAGCATAGGAATCCACCTCCCGGAGGGGCGGGAGCTAACTTGATGGGAGAATTCTCCCGTCGACCAAGTGCTGTGTACATCGGGAGTTCGGTCAGTGTAACTGCATCGCTCAGGGCTGTGAAAAATTCACTTCTCGGTGCAACATAGCTGTGCCAGTGTAGGATCCCAGTGTAGACCAGCCCTGGGGCTAGGCACACACAGCACTGGAATACTCAACCACAGCAAGGTTTCTGCATGACACACGGGACGTTTCAGAACTTCTTCTCCTGTGTCACTTAGCAGCCTCCTCCAGGACCAGCCGAGCTCAGCTGTCCCAGTGGAGACGTCAGCCTTTGCCAAAGCAGCAGAGAATCCTGTGACACCTTATAGACTAACAGACGTTTTGGAGCTTGAGCTTTCGTGGGTGAATACCCACTTCGTCAGATGCAGGGGTATTCATGCAGGGGTGTCCTGCGTCTGACGAAGTGGGTATTCACCCACGAAAGCTCACGCTCCAAAATGTCTGTTAGTCTATAAGGTGCCACAGGATTCTCTGCTGCTTTTATAGATCCAGACTAACACGGATACCCCTCTGATATTTGAGCCTTTGCCAACTGGCTGCCGGCTTCCCTTCCCCTCCCCAAAGAGCAGGCAGAAGGCACCAGGCAGCAGCTGGAGGGCGCAGACAGGAACAGATTTCCATGTACGAAGGGGCCCAATCCTTGCTGCTTGCGGAAAATGGAATCTCCCCATCACTGACCCAATGCCGCATTTGGGCACAGCTCTCCTTAGGACCATGCCAGCGTGTCACAGAGCAGCAGTGGGGAAAGCCCAGAGAGATGCAGCACCTGTTATTGCAACTTCTCTCACTAACTGCACTGGAGAGGTGGCAGAAGCTGTGCTAACATGAGCACAGAAGCAGCTGTCAGAGGAACCACAATTCCAGGACCCAAGCACAGCTCCTGGGGAAGAGCAGAAGAGGCTCAGAGCGCTGAGGTTTGGGAAGCCCGGCCAATTCCCACTGCAGTGTGGTGATGGGGGAGGCTGAGGGACACAGTCCCCGAGGCATGGTCAAGGAGCTGAAGAAGCCAGTGGAGGCTCTGCAGCCTCTGAAGCAGTTGGTAACATGCAGGATGAAATCTCAAGCCAAAGGGAAAATGTTGCTTGACGCAGAGGCCAGGAAACTGAGGCTCATAGACTCATACACTCATAGGTCAGAAGGGACCAATATGATCATCTAGTCTGACCTTCTGCACAAAGCAGGCCACGGAACCCTACCCATCCACTTCTATAAAAACCCCAAGCAGAGAATCCACCAGCAAGTGACCCATGCCCCACGCTGCAGGGGAAGGCGAAAAACCTCCAGAGCCTCTGCCAATCTACCCTGGAGGAAAATTCCTTCCCGACCCCAAATATGGCGATCAGCTAAACCCTGAGCATGTGGGCAAGGCTCCCCAGCCAGCAGTCATGAAAGAATTCTCTGCAGTAACTCCCATCCCATCCATCATCCCATCGCAGACCATTGAGCAAACCTATCTGTTGATAATCCAAGAACAATTGCCATAATTAAACTATCCTATCATATCATCCCTTCCATAAACTTATCAAGCTTAGTCTTAAAGCCAGATATGTCTTTTGCCCCCACTACTCCCCTCGGAAGGCTGTTCCAGAACTTCACTCCTCTAATGTCCCTGCGGATGGTTTGATATTGTCACTGCAGACTCAGGGCACAGCACGTTCCACAGCACCAGCCAGGCCTGGCTGCTTGAAAAGGAACAAATGTGGAGGATTTCAACAGGTTAGGCTGAGTTTCCTGGCATTCTCTCTCTCTCTTAGTGCTTCCCTGGCCAGCAGCCAGAGCACTGGCTGAGCAAGGTAAGCTGAGCATTGGCACTGCCTGTCAGATTGCTGCAAAATTAATCTCCGGGCTCCCTGCCACGTGCAGCTGTCCCCCCCCCCCCCAACTTTGCCCAAAGTGGAGTTGGGATGATGGGAGACATGGTCCCTCATGCGAAATGCTGGGTCCAATCCTGCACCTTTGCCTCCCAGGGGCGCAGGATCTAGCCAGGCAGCGAGAGCAAGGTCAGAGCCATTTCCACTAGTACAAGGAGACACACACCCATCCCAGAACTTGGCTCCCACGCCTCCTCACCTGCACTGATGGAGACCCTGCCCCTTGGCCAGAAAGAGCCGTCCCCGCACCTGGCTGGAGTCCCCTCTGGAAATCCATGCATGCTCTTCTCCCTGCTCCTTGATCACAGGGTCATTCCAAGAGCTAAGGGAGAACTAGCTGGGCTGGTTTTTTATAAGGCCGCTTGGAGAAGACCTACAGAATTCTAGTGAAGAAAAAATAAAAAAAGGAGTCGGCCTGGGGCAATTAAACCTCAGTTCTTCTAGGTAATGGGCAGCCACCACCCACCCAAGAGAATCCAGGGTGTTCAGCACCTCATTGGATCAGGGCCTTGGGTAAGGAAATAAACCCAAATTGGGGTATTTTTAGGGTTACTATTTGTGGCAGCTGAATTCCAAGCAGAGTTTCAGGCTGGAAGAGAAGGCAACAGAGCTGGACATTTATGTAATTCCCACATGACCTGCACTTTAATCCCATAGCTGCTGAGAACTCTCCAAATCTGCTGGCAAATTCAACTGGGTCGAAACTAACAAGGGCCCAGCAGTAACAGGCAAAGCCAGTGACACACAGAACGTCCAGCCTGGAGACTGGAGCCAGGCTGATGGCTCAGGTTCACTATTTGCCAACTGCTCCTGCCCAGCAGCTTTAAAGGTTTCAAGAGCGGCCTTGAGGGGGCAGGCTAGAGAGGAGAATCTGCTGGGAAATCACCGCACCTCCTGTGAGTCAGGCAGTCTCTGGCGGAAAGCCCTGGGCCTGCAGCCATGGAGCTGTGTTGGAGGGGGGTTGGTGCTGGCGCCATTCCAGCGAGGATGCCCTGTAAAGCAGGCTCAGGATGCTCTTTATCCAGAGGACGGTGCAATGGGCTCACTGCGCCCGTCCTGCCCAGGGAGGCAACCACCAGGTTTTGCAATATGGTTCTCACAGCAAATTATCCCTCTCTGCACTGATCATCCTTGATGCCAACTGGCAACAGCCCCCGGGCCTGATGGCAGCACTCCTGACTGATTTCAACAGGGGCAGAGCCCCAGTGTAGAAGGTAGGTTCAGACCCATGCGGCTGGCCTTGTGGAGAAAAGCCTCGACTCACAATAGTCTTCCCTGCGATAAAAAACCCAGTCTCAGTGCCCGGCCAGCCGCCTCAGGCAGAATGGACGTTTGGGCCTGGGCTGGAGTCTGGGCTCCAGATCTCAGACCCCAGGCGCCAGCCCAAGCCGGAATGTCTACATTGCAAATTTATAGCTGCGAGCCCCAGTCAGCTGAACTGGGCCAGCAGTGGCTGCAGTGGGTCTTCTACTGCAGTGTAAACGGACCCTTGAGGACTCCAATCTGGTGTCACTCATGCACACGAAACTCCCCTCACCATCAATGGGAGCCGCACCTGAGTAAATGAGGGAGCAGCTGGGCCTTACATAGTTAACGCAGCCTATTACTGTGGCCTCCTGGAGGCAGGGCTCATGCCTTGTAAAACCGGGGGAGCAACGTCAGCAGGGAGTTACCACCCACTTTAACAGGCTGGATAATTGCAGGGCGCTGGTTCCCATATTTACTGTCTTTCCTCTTTGCAGCAAGCCAGCAAGAAGCACTACGAAACATTTCTTATAGGAACATAATTTTGTTCCATGTGCCTCTGTGTCCAGCTGCTGAAGAGAGACTGTGGCAGGGGGAGTGGACAGGTGTGTTCTGCATGCCGCCCCCACCCCCCAACACACACACTGCATGGAGCCCTGCTGGGGTCCAGTTCCACAGGGTTGGGGAGCAGACAGAGAATGGGCTGGGGGTAGAGGGAGGCAGATGACTAAGCTGGGCTCCTGCAGAGTCTCCCTCCATTCCCAGCATCTGGGGCAAGCACATGTCCAGAGTAGAGGCAAGGGGCTGCCCTACAGAGCCCCACCCTGACTTTGGGGGATCATCCCACTTCTTCCATGGGGGAGGGCAAGCCAAAGCTCATGCTCCCCACTGCCAACACTACTTCTCCTCTCTAGGGCAGGGAGAACAGGACCATGCTTGTTCACTCCCCTCCCATCCCCCACCCCTCACCCTGCTTTCCTAGGAAGGGGAGATTAGAAACTGCAAGGGAAGCACAGACCTGGCTGTCAGCATTTGCTGAATGTCACACTTTAAGGCTCCCCCGAGGTGGTGCAAGCCAGGTCAGCTGGGCCCAGTTCCCCCCTCGGACCTATCTAACTTTAGTCCTTTCCAGCTTGCATGGGGGTGAGATCAGAATCAGGCCCGTTGACTTCGTTAAAGCTCCCAGAATATCCCATACCCAGTTTTTATAGCCCACCTGATTAGCCCTCACAGAAGACTTGGGGAAGGTTTTATCTAGCAGTGAGTCTGATTCAGGGAGTTTCTTCATTTCTTTTCTATCTCTCTAGCCGTGTGTATTTACCTACTGCCCTCTGAGGGCAGGGCTCTCCAGCCGTGGCATCACACACCACTTCTTGTGGGAAAGTTGCAAACAGAGATAGCAAACATCAGGGGCCTGATCCTGCATTATCTGTGCACTTGGAACTGCTGCCAACTTCTCTGAGAGCTGAGCGTGGTCAGGCCCCAAGTAAGTGGGGCGCTAAGGAGGAGGGGAAACGTAGTCATGACGGTCTTAGAGGAGAGGTGGGAGAAAGCAGGGGTTTAAAACCAGCTAATGAATAGTTACACTCTCTCTGTAACACTCTCCCATTAGGGTACCAGCTGGAGACATGGAGACCTAAGTTCCAGTCCCCTGTTCTGCTGCACTCTCTGTGGGGATGTCCACACTGCAGCTGGAGGTGGGATTTCCAGCTCAGGTAGATGTATGCACACTGGAGGCACCGCTGTGATTCTGCAAGCTGCAGGTGGGGCGGCTGCCCTGACACTGTGGGGGTCTTGGCTGGAAGTGCAGTTGGGGCAGCTAGCCTCTCCTGCTGCCATGGCCGCACTGCTCTGACCAGGTCTGCCTGAGCTGAGAATCACATCTCCAGCTGCAGTGTAGACAGAACCTGGCAAAAATCACATAGTCGCTCTGGGCCTCAGGTCCTGTCAAAGTTAGACTCAGGACTCACAGTTTGTCAGACTACTTGTTTTATTAGCACAGCGCTCTGCTAATACACCCAGATAATGTGAGCACCATGCAAGACACAAACCATCTTATCCAGATAAAAGGGTGAGAAACTTAACAGATAAAAGGAAGCAAATCTGATAAGTTTACTGGGCTAGCCATGCATATCTTATTTCTTTATTAACTATTACCGATCTTCTGTTAATGTTTCGCCATTAGCACCCTTGTTTATGCCTAATGTTTCTTTTCCTGGCACCTGTATTTCAACATTTCTTATTTCTGCTTAAAGGTACATACAACATTTCTTTAATCTATTCTTATTTTTACAATATAATTCATTCTACTTTCACAGTCCCCACCAGTAAACCTGGGGGTAACAGCACTGCCCAACCACACCCCAGGATGCTCTGAGCATAAAAGCACTGAAGAGTGAGCACTGCTCAGGTAAGTAGACAGCTAGGCACACGCTAAGTGCTGGGCACAGTATAAAAGCCCCAGGCAGATTCCATTTGACAGGTGCCAAGTGGCATGTCTGAGTGATGAAGGGCATCTGCACAAAGGGGGCTGCAGAAGCGATCTGGTTTCCTGGGTGGGCACCCCATTGTCTCTGAAAGTGATGGAGATCCCCCTACTCCCCTCTGGAAGCAGACTCAGAGCTGCTGAAAAGCTCCATTTCCCCACAGACTGGGGCCATCAACTCACTTCACCCAGGGGCCTTCAAACCACTGTGGGATCCTTAAATGTCCACCGGTCACGCCTAGATTTCAGCCAGTGACCTATGCCCCAGCCACGTTACAGCAGGGGATCCAGTTACAGAGCACTTCAAAGCTGTGGCAAAGTGGGGAAGTTATGGTGAGGCCCCATCTACACTACGGCTTTGAACAGTGTTGTAGCTGGGTTCCCTGACTCAACTATGGTTGTGGAGTAACATTTTCAGAAGCATCCAAGTGACTTAGGAGCCATTTTCCAAAGTAACTTTGAGCCAGACTTTCAAAGCTGTTTAGGCAGCTCATGATACCAAGAGGCACTTCTGCTACTCCCACTAGGCACCTATCTGCATCTTTAGTGTCCTGAAGAGCTTTGAAAATCTCACCCTTAAGAATTTACATCTCCCTGAAAGTCAGTGGGAGTTCGGGGTCTAAGTATCTTTGAGGATATGACCCTAAGTGCCTAAGTCACTTTTACAAATGAGACTCAGGAGCCTAAGGACTTAGGCTACATCTCCACTATGAGCTGGGGTGTGATGCCCGTGCTCGTGTGCACATGCCCTGCTAGTGTGTGGAGAGCTAGCAGCAGTGTAAATAGCATGGGGGCACATTGGCAGCAGAGATGCGGCTTAGCCGTGCCAAGTACAAACCTGCCTGAAACTGGGGGAGGCTTGTACAGTGCCAGCACTGCTGCTTCCTACACAACAGCAGCTACACTGCTTCTACTCAAGCTAGTGTGAGGATGTGTACGCAAGCAGGGAATCAACCCCCTAGCTCACAGCCTAGACAGAACTTGTACAGAGTCTTGTAGGTGAAGGAGAAATGCTCTGTACCCCAGTAATATAGCCCCAGAAACCAAACGCCCATATGCACTTCATCCTTTGGGCAGAGCACCCTGCCTGCTAGGCACAACTTGAGGGGAAAAAGAAAGGGGGGCCTGCAGGTATCGTAAAGCAACAGAGGAACAAAGAGAGTTTATCATCTGTGCCTCGTACTGCCAGTGGATCCTGAATGCGCCTGTTCAATCCAGGGACAGCACAAAGCCTTGACTCAGTTTTGATTTTCTAAAGCCCTGGCTTTAGTCATCATGCCTTAAGGAAAGTGGAGCCCTTCCGAGAACAAGCATGACCCGGCAGAGACCGGATCCCGCATTCCCTGGCCACTCTAATTCCCTTTGGCTTTGGGAGGTGCACAAGGAAAGTAAGAGCAGGTCTGAGAAGCTAATACATGTTCCTCCAATGATACCAGAACCACAGCAGTGCTCAGAAACTCAAAAGCCACTAACAGTGGTGAAACCTCGGGAAAAGTTCCCCAAAGCCCTAGCGACAAAATAAAATATTGACCACTATTAATGCAGTTTGTTAAAGGGAAAGACCCAGTGAGGAATCAACTGCAGGAGACACAAGTCATTCAAAACTACACAAAGTACAGTGAATATGGGGCAGGCATCAATCAGCATCTCTTCATTCAGGTGGAATTAGCATGATTTACACCAGCTGAGAATCTGACCATTATGTGTTTGCACACGTCTGATGGGAGGCTGGATTGGTAAACACAAGCACAATGTTGTCAAGGGGGTAATAATTACTAGGAAATTACCAGTTCTAAAATGAACTGTTGGCAATGTGCTACCCTTGCCTCTCCTAACAGCTGTGTGGAACCACTGATCTTAGTGATCTCTACAAATCTTCAGAAAAGGCAACATATCCCTGAAATCAGTCTTGGGCCGGTCAACAGTTTTCCAAGAAACCTGTTTTTGGATGGAAAATTGGGTTTTCGACTAATAAACATTTTCCACAAAAATGATCTGCTTTCTGTGGAAAATTTAGATTTTTCATTGCAAAACTCAAATACCCCCAACCCAAAAGATTTTGGACAAAAAAAAAAGATGATTTGGGATGTGGATCAAATTTTGGGAGGGGTTTCACCTGAAAATGTTCAGTATTTGAATTTTTGCAGGGGAAAAAAATCATAATTTTCTGCAAGAATAACCCAGCCCGTTTTTCTTTCAGACGGGGCTGGCGAAGTCGGCAGCTCGCATTGACTTCCACACAACAGTGGGCGCTCAACTCGGGAAAAATCAAGTTCCTAGAGCTGCTCCTAGAGCGGGGAACTGCATCTAAACCCGCTACAGTTTTCTAGTCACGTATTTTTTAATAAGAAAACAAAAATATTCGTAGGGAAGGGAGCTTGCAGGGACCGCCCCACGAGCCCCGAGCTCAGCGTTACGCGGGCGCCCGCTGTGCTGCCTTTGAGTTCGCTCGGCTGTTGCAGGGGGACAGGGACAGCTCCGCTGATCTGGGCATCCCTGAGCCAGCATCTCCCGGCTCTGCCTGGCCCCGGGGCTCTAGGCGCCCCTGGTTTCCGGCTCTGCCTGGTCCTGGTCCTGGCCCTGGCCCTGGTTGCCCCTGGGCTCTGGCTGGCCCCGGTTCCCGGCTCTGCCTGGCTCCGGGCGCTCCTGGCTCTGGGCTGCCCCTGGCTCCCGGCCCTGCCTGGCCCCACGGCTCTGGGCGCCCCTGGCTCCCGGCTCTGCTGGCCCCGGGCTCTGGCTGCTCCTGGCTCTGCCTGGCCCCGGGGCTCTGGGCTGCCCCTGGCTCCCGGCCCTGCCTGGCCCCACGGCTCTGGGCGCCCCTGGCTCCCGGCTCTGCTGGCCCCGGGCTCTGGGCGCCCCTGGCTCCCGGCTCTGCTGGCCCCGGGCTCTGGCTGCTCCTGGCTCTGCCTGGCCCCGGGGCTCTGGGCTGCCCCTGGCTCCCGGCCCTGCCTGGCCCCGGGCTCCCCCGTGTTCTGCACGCTCTGGGCGGCCTCCGCTCACCTTGAAGCCTGGCGGCTCCCGCAGGTCCTTGGTGGGTAGGCACAGCAGCAGGATGCCCACCACGCCGATGAAGCAGAACAGCAGCAGCACCGCGATCACCTTCCTGGCCATGGTGCTCGGTCCCCGCAGGACTGGAGCTCGCCGGGCTGGGGCTGGAGCTGGAGCTGGGGCTGGGGCTGCTGCATTAGCAGGCGGGGCTTCCTCCTCCTTCCTGGCGCGCTGCCCGGGGGCTGAGACGGGCCAGGAGCCCGGACGCTGCGGGAGAGGGCGCAGGTGATCGGCCCACGGCTCCTCCTGCCGCTCGGGCTGGGACACTGCGGCGGCCGGGGCTGCTACTGCGCCCCGGGGCTGGGACCTGGCCAGGTGGGGCCCAGGCACTCGCTCGCTCGCCTTTGATCTCTCAGTTGCCCTTAGCAGAGCCCCGTGTCCCGCCGGGCTTTGCGGGCAGTGGTGGAGCTGCGCTGGGGCAGCCAGTCGCCCTTCTAGACTCTCTTGTCCCAGGCTGAGCCTGCCTGCGGCAGTGGGGCAGCGGGGGGTTGGCTTGCAGCTGCTAGCCCCAGTTACAGGCTGTGAGGAACTGGGACTGTTCTTAATGTTTGCTCTGAATACTGTGTTGGTGCCTCAGTGTCCCCTAGGCAGTTCTTAAGTATCTAGGTGGTGGGATAAGGGTGTGTGATTGCTGCAGAGCAAAGGGCCAGTGCACCTAATGCCTGGCACTCTGTATCCTAGCAACTGATGGCCTGGGCCCCTCCTCTGCAAAGGTGCCAACTGAAGGTGTTGGAGACAAAGGGATCAGGTGACCTCCTGGCCCGGGAAAGGAGCTGAGCAGAGAGGAGGGGCTGGAGGGGTTGGTGAGTCTGGAGCTGCCTGGGGACGAGGAGTGAAGGGCAGACCTAGGGGTCTGGCTCACTGCCCCCCAGAATGGACCCGGCCGAGGGGTCTGGTTCGCTGTATCTACAAGCTCTGTTTTAGACCCTGTTCCTGTCATCGAATAAACCTCTGTTTTGCTGGCTAAGAGTCACGTCTGACTGCAAAGTGGGGGTGCAGAACCCTGTGGCTTCCCCAGGACCCCGCCTGGGTGGGCTCGCTGTGGGAAGCCCACGGAGGGGCAGAGGATGCTGAATGCTCCAAGGAGAGACCCAGGAGGTGAAGACGTGTGAGCTTCTTGCCCTGAACAAGTCTGCTCCAAGGGAGAGGAGGCTCCCCAAAGTCCTGACTGGCTTAGTGGGGAGCAGTTCCAGAGCATCGCCCGGGGACTCCGTGACACAGGCCCCCTGGCTGTACCTTCGCTGCTACTTTAACCTGCCTTAAGAACACCCCTTTGGGGGCAGGTCCACACAGTGCAGGAGTGAGCCCCCAGGGCCGGCTCTAGCCATTTCGTCGCCCCAAGCTCGGGGGCACACCGCAGTGGGTGCTCTGCCACTTGCCGGTCCCGTGGCTCCGGTGGATCTCCAGCAGACAGTGGCTGTGGAGGGTCCGCTGGTCGCGCGGCTCCGGTGGACCTCCCGCAGGCGTGCTGGGGCCTGGAGATGGCCCTGTGAGCCCCCAGCCTAGGTGGAGAGATGTGGGGCAAGGGGCTGGTGTAGACAGCGCTTGAACTCAGTTTGTGAAACCCGTCCTAGCTGCAGAACACCGTCTACACAGCTCTTTTCGTTAGCGCAAGCCCCACTCGCTCAGCCTGGACTGGGAGGCTCACTCCCACACTCACGCCAAAATGTTGTGTAGACATCTCCTTGTTTGCAGTGTAGACCCAGGATGATCACTGACACATTCCCTGAATACCAGCCATTCCAGTGCTTCCAGGAACACCATGGGCCGACCCCTGCCAGCGCAATGTGTGCACCAAGTCCTTGCGGGGGTGGGGTGGGGGGAAGGCGGCGTGCTCTTAAAAATGGTGTATCCTCATCTGATACCAGACAAAACCATGCCTGGTTTTATCCCAGTACCAGACAGGGGCTGACCCTCTCAAAAGACTGTCCAGTTTAGTAGCAGGTGAGTGGTTTCCCTTCGGAGACATACCCTGTGTGCTTCCTGCCGGAGTTGGCAAGCCGTGCGCTGCGTTCTGCTAGGGTACCTGTATGCTGGAGCTGGAGGTGTCATTTCCAGCTCAGGTACACATACCAATGCTGGTTCTGACCCAGCTAGTTTACTAAAAATAGACACGGAGCCGCCAGAGCCAACTGGAGAGGCTAGTAGTCCCCCTGAGTACATGCCTAGGGCCTTGGATGGGTGCATTCTCGGATGACACTAGGGCTGCCACACTGCTGTTTTCAGTGCACTAGCTCGATCAAAGCTAGCACGTGTATGTCACCCAGGCTGGGAATGACGTCTCTAGCTCCAGTGATTACTCACCGTGTGACAAATGTGGGGGTGGGGTGAGCCCTGCTGCACCCGCTTGATTTAACCGCTTAAGAAGGGATTCTACCCCGTCCTGCAGTAGTGGACTGGAGTGGGCGACAGTGCCTGCCCAGGGGGCAGCAGGACCACTCCTTTCTGAGCATGGGGTTGGTTTCCAGAGGGGTAGGACTGCAGGGATGGGTGGAGCTTTGCTTCAAACTTGAAGCTGGGAGAAGAAGATGGGGTGAACCTCTCCAGCAGCCTTGTTCCATACATTCCCCCTGAAGCTCTGGTACTGGCTGCTTTCGGAGACAGGACACTGGGCTAGGTGAACCATTGGTCTGACCCAATATGGCCGTTCTTATGTTCTGAAGGGCTCAGTGAGTTCCACCCCTTTCTTTCATCCCGTCCATTTCCTGGGTTCCACTGGCTGCTAAACAGCCCTAGCACTCTGGGTTTTAGAATAGAGCGGGTCAGTCAATTCACCTGTGCATCTGCTGTGAACCTTCCGGGAAGGGTTCACTGCCAGGCACCAGCTCATGAACCTCATGGGATGGCAATGCTGGGGCCTTAAAATGTAGGGCCATCCCTAGGAATATGTCACCAGCAGGGCCGGCTCCAGGCACCAGCCCAGCAAGCAGGTGCTTGGGGTGGCCAAAGGGAAGGGGCGACATGTTGGCTCTTTTGTCGCAATTCAGCGGCGGGTCCCTTGGTTCCTCTTGGAGGGAAAGACCTGCCACTGAATTGCCGCCCAAGAAGAAAGAGGCGCAGTGGAGTTGCCGCTGATCGCAATCATGGCTTTTTTTTTTTCAGTCACTTGGGGCGGCAAAAACCCTGGATCCAGCCCTGGAGACCAGTGTGGCTGCACCTACACCACACCCTCTTCACCCCCATGCAGTGTCAAAGGTAAGTGCACTGCATTGATTTTGTGGCAGCAGCAAGGAATCATAGAATATCAGGGCTGGAGGGGACCTCAGGAGGTATCTAGTCCAACACAATGCTCAAAGCAGGACCAACCCCAACTAAATCACCCCAGCCAGGGCTTTGTCAATCCTGACCTTAAAAACCTCTAAGGAAGGAGATTCCACCACCTCCCTAGGTAACCCCATTCCAGTGCTTCCACCACCCTGCTTAGTGAAAAAGTTTTCCTATATCCAACCTAAACCTTCCCCCATCGCAACTTGAGACCGTTACTCCTGTTCTGTCATCTGCTAACCACTGAGAACAGTCTAGATCAGGGATGGGCAAACTTTTGGCCAAGGGCCACATTGGGGTTCAAATTGTATGGAGGGCTGGGAAGCGAAGCTGTGCCCTCCCAAACAGCCTGGCCCCACCTCCTATCCGACAGCCCCATCCCACCCCTGACTGCCCCTCTCAGAACCTTTGACCCTCCACCCCCCCCTTTGTCCCCTGATTGCCCCCTCGAACCCCCCCCCCTAACTGCACTCCAGGACCCCATCGCCTATCTAAGCCCCCTGCTCTTTTGTCCCCTGACTGCCCCCTCCTGAGACCCCCCCACCCTAACCACCCACCACCCCCAAGACCCAACCCCTATCTTAAGCCCCCCCCTCTTGCTTGCCATGCTCGCCTGGTGCTCTGGCCCAGGAAAGAAGGTCCAGCAGCTTGCCCAGTACCGTGCGCTTGCCGCACCTGCCGGCGCCCCAGGCTGGGAAGCAGGGCCGGCAGCTTGCCCGCACCCTGCTGCTTGCCACGACTCGCCCGGTTGCCCCAGGCCAGATAAAAATGCCCATGGGCCATAGTTCTGCCGACCCCTGGTCTAGATCCATTCCTCTTTGGAACCCTCTTTCAGGTAGTTGAAAGCAGCTATCAAATCCCGCCTCATTCTTCTCTGCTGCAGACTAAACAATCCCAGTTTCCCTCAAGCCTCTCCTCGTAAGTCATGTGCTCCAGTCCCGCTAATCTATTTTTGTTGCCCTTTGTGATGGATCTTTCCAATTTTCCACGTCCTCTTGTAGTGTGGGGCCCAAACTGAACACAGTACCCAAATGAGACCTCACCAATGTCAAATAGAAGGATGATCACGTCCCTTTCCACCTGCTGCAATGCTCCTACTTATACAGCCCAAAATGCTGTTGAGCTTTCTTGCAACAAGGCACACTGTCAACTCATATCCACTTCTCATTCTACTGTAACCCCTAGGTCCTTTTCTGCAGAACGGCTTCCTAGCCACCGGTCCCCTAGTCTGTAGCAGTGCTTGGGATACTTCCGTCCCAATGCAGAACTCTGCAACTTGTCCTGTTGAAACCTCATCAGGTTTCTTTTGGCCCATCCTCTAATTTGTCTAGGTTCCCTCCGTATTCGTATCCCACCTCAGCCTATTTTATCTCTCTTCCCAGGAAGGTGTCATCTGCAACCTGTTGCTGAGAGTTCAGTCCACGCCATCCCTATCGTTAATGAAGATATTTGACAAAACC
>NC_133792.1:6090971-6099426 GCF_003597395.2 Chelonoidis abingdonii
CACCAAGAGAGCAGAGGATTGACAGGTTTAGCAAAGCTTTTTGATGAATAACGATCTTCAACCACATATCCTTGCCGACAAGCAAGTTCATAGAAGGTATGAGGCTGATAGAAAATGGGACTATAGACTATAAGGTGGATAGAAACATGGAAGATTGTGGGCTCAGGAGTTAGTGATCAAACAGCTCCATGTTAGATGCCAGCAGGGAGAGCGGAGGTGCCGCAAGGGATCGGTCCTACGGGGGCCATAGACTTATAGAAAGAGACCTTCTAAAAATGTTAAAATGTATGACTGGCACGCGAAACCTTAAATCAGAGTGAATAAATGAAGAATCGGCCCAGCACTTCTGAAAGGTGCCGAACCCTGGTCTACAGGTTAGTGGTACAGGAAGTGCCTCTCCAGAGTTGGAGCCTCCTTGCATGGTGTAGGGGGTCAGGCTCCTTGGGATAAACAGCAGCAGATACTGCAGGCCAGTCCTCATCAGCATCTGGGAATCGGGAATAGCCAGGAGCACATTCCTCTCAAGGATGGGGGAGAACATACAGAGCATCCTCCTCCTTCATAGGCTCTCCCCTGAATGTGCTGCAGGGCCAGCCTCTTATACTTCTGGCCACGCCCCAGTATTTCTGGCAAGGGGGGCGGGGCAATCTAGGCTCTGCCCTCCAAGGGGCGTGTAATGGTTCCTCCTTCTCCCGCTCGGAGGGAGGCCACTCAGACTCACTACATCCTCCCTGGTCATTTGTACAAGCTTCCACTTCCTGTAAGCTTCTTTTTTGTGTTTAAGATCAGCAAGGATTTCACTGTTAAGCCAAGCTGGTCACCTGCCATATTTATTATTCTTTCTACACATCGGGCTGGTTTGTTCCTGCAACCTCAATAAGGATTCTTTAAAATACAGCCAGCTCTCCAGGACTCCTTTCCCCCTCATGTTATTCTCTGTAGGTCCAGGCTGGATGGAATCAGGGGTCCACAGGCCCATAGGATTTTGATTCATGTGTTAGGTCGGAGGCCTTTCTCTGCAGCCACATTAGGCCAGCAGCCGCCATGAGCAGAAAGTCACATCCCACGTTCCCTCTAAATTATACCAAAATAATGAAATATTGAGCTGTTCAGAAGGCTCTTGTCCTAATAGTACCCATCATCACCAGATAAAGAAACAGATCTTAAGATGTTTACAGAAAATTTTGTTTGATATGCCCCAGACAACCTAATCCTGACTGGCCACCAGGAAACGTTTGTCTGCCTAATTGGGAGTGCTCAGCATTGTATGCTTGGTGGGAGAATTCTGTTTTGGTAACTGTTAATAAGTAGAGGTTAAGAATATTACTGTGTAAAGTTCTTTCACTGGTAAATGGCCCTGCAAATGTGTGGAAGATTATGCCCTGAGCCCTAGAAAATGGGTATGGGTGGCCCTGAGTCCTAGGAATGGGGTACGTGTAGGTGCCTTTCACCTGGAGCACTAGGAACTGGGAAAGGGTTGAGGATGCCTAAATTAACGGGGTTATGTCATGAGCCCACAGAAGGGTAAAGGTAGGGTGCCCTAGAGTGTGCGGATAACACATGGGTAAGGGGGCCCGTGTCAAAGGATGCCAGAATCTGCTGCAGGGAAGGAGGAAACAGGAGATACAAGCCACAATCGAGGACAAAGGCCATACTGGTTAAAAACCAACCTGGTCCTATAGGGAAGTGAAAGGCAGTGATGGAAAATTTTAAAAAAAGAAAAAAAACAACAAATAGGAGAAAGGAGAAGTGGATAGTAACTGACATAAATCAGAAGCTCGGAAAAAAAGATGATGTAGTCATATTACATGATGATGATGATGACACTCCATTCCAATAACAAAATTGGAGGGTGTTAAAAAGCAGCTGCTAAAGTCAGATGTTTTTAAATCAGCAGGTCTGGATAACTTGCATCCAAGAGTTTTAAAAGATCTGGCTCAGGACCTCGCTGGAGAGTTAATTTGATCTCTAATAAGCCTTAGAATACTGGGGAGGTTCCAGACGATTGGAAGAAAGCTAATGTTGTGCCAATATTTAAAAAGGGTAAACTGGACGACATGGGTCATTACAGGCCTGTCAATCTGACATCAATCCCAGGCAAGATAATGGAGTGGCTGATAAGGGACTTGATTAATAAAGAATTAAAGGAGCATAATGTAATTTATACTAATCAACATGGGTTTATGGAGAACAGAGCCTGTCAAACTAACTCGATATCTTTTTTTGACGAGATGACAAGTTTGGCTGCTAAAGGTAATAGTGCTGATGTAATGTACTTAGAATCCTGTGAAGCATTTGATTTGATATGGTTGAGCGCTACTGAGTTTTTCCCTTCTCAGGCAAAAGTGCTCCTTTGCGGGGTCGACCTGCTACCCACCTGGTCTGAAATATCCAATTCCGGAGTCTTGGGGAAGTATTTAAACAATAGCTTTTATTAGCTTAACAAAGAGAAAGTTAAGCGGTTGCTTGATCACAGTCCAATGGCTGGAAGTTGAAACGGGACAAATTCTGACTGGAAATAGGATGTAAATTTAAAAATTGAGGGTAATTAACCACTGGGACAGTTTACCAAGGATTAGGGTGGATTCACCATCACTGGCAACTTTAAAATCAAGACTGGATGTTTTTCTAAAAGCTTTTCTCCAGGAATTATTTTGGGGCAGGTCTCTGGCCTGTGTTGTACAGGAGGTTAGACTAGATGAGCACCAGCAGCGGCTCCAGGCACCAGCACAGCAAGTGCGTGCCTGGGGCGGCAAGCAGCGGTGGCTGCCTGCCAGTCCCTGCGAGGGCGGCAGTCAGGCAGCCTTCAGCGGCTTGCCTGTGGGAGGTCCCCTGGTCCCACAGATTCGGCGGCAATTTGGTGGCAGGTACACCAAAGGTATGGGACCGGTGGACCTCCCGCAGGCATGCCGCCGAAGGCAGCCTGCCTGCCATGCTTGGGGCAGCCGCCCCTGATGAGCACAGTGGCCCCTTCTGGCCTTGGAATCTGGGAATTTACAGACACAAATGGCAGGAATCTATCAGTGCCATGAGCACTTTTGCATGGAATGGATTGGTTTGAGGCCTCCATTCATCTACCACTGACTCTAGAGAGAGGGTTTGGAGGGGCATCAAAGCAGGCATGTCATGAACGACCAATAAACCACCTACATGAGGAAAAGTAGATTAAATGTTTTTTAAAAGTTACATTTTTAATATTCCTGAAGGAGGTTGTAACACAGCTGAAGACAACGGTTTTTAAATATTATTTATTTCTGGATAGTGTCCTTCTACAATTCCTTAATATAGCCAAAGGGAGTAGGTGGTCGATTTCAATAGAGGCATTGTGCATATATTTTGAATATTTTTATTAAGTTCACAAGGGAATAATCTTGTGTGTTTTCACTAAGTACATTACAAGCAAAGACAAAGGTTACATCACCTGGCTACAAATCAACCGTTTTAAAAGCTTACAAGTGTAGAAAGAAGAACTAGAGCAAAATAATAGGAAAAGGATGAGAAAGAAGAGAGTTTCCCAACCATTCTCTCTTCAATTTCAATAATGGGAGGCTCAAATAATATCCAAGAACTTGCAGAATGGATTGGTTTTTAGGCCATGGCTAAAACTTCCCATATTTTGCTAGGCTATCTGCCCTGTACATTTATATCTCTGCCAAGGTTCCTGCCATGTCCACCATTGTGCCATCTGTGCACTTCGGTTCCAGTCCAGCAAAGCACTTCAGCATATATTTGTACTTACTGATATACTTAAGTGTCTCTGTTCTATTTTTATACAGGTTCTTACAGAGCTGTGCAAATAACAGGTTTTTTATTTATTTGGTTCTCTGACAATTCCAAAATATTGAAAAAAAATTGTTTCACGTTGAACTGAAAACAAAATTTTTAAAACTTTTCAACAAATCAAAAAGGAGAAAATTCATTTTGGGCTGAATGAAAAAATTTGTTTGACCTAAAATTAAACCTTTAATTTATATTCGGAGGGCTTTTTAAATAATAAAATTGAAGGAAAATTTTGCAACAAAAAGTCATTTCAAACTGAAATGGTTTTGAAAATGTCAGAATCTGTTTGTTTTGCAACACAGGCAATTCAGTGAAACTGACACAAATTTGTCAAATAGTTCGATATCCCCAAATTTGTGTTTTTCACCAAAATATTTGTTGCCCAGCTCTAGTTATTGTACCATGCCCACATTCAGAGCATCTGAGACCCCTGCTGAATCCTAGCCCTCGTGCCTCTTACATGGCTGTTCTATTCTTAAAGAAATGTATCCTGGTCAATTGAAAACCCAGATTCACCCTGCAAGACAGTGGCTCTTTCCTTGCCTCTGTAAAGATCTTCAATGTGGCAACATCATGCCAAGCACACAGCACTCTATTTAGCCATAAATTCCTTCCACATTGCTTCCATCACGGCCTGCAAACTGGTTGTAAACAAAGGCATTTCTCTTTCATGGTCCCATTTTCTCCCACAGCAAAGTCACTGGGCTGACCGGGTGTTCAGATACCAGTGTGATGGGCGCAGCATAAGAACCTCAGTCTCAATCTCATAGCAAGGGCTGATGTTGCATTCATAGACTTGGGAGTGCATTTCATGACAACATTGAAGGAGGCTGAATGTGGTGGGAGAAGGAGCCCATCTTCAACAAAGCAACCTTCAGCACTATATGCGGGGTGAAGGATAATGCCACTGTTTTCTATCTCAGTCCTCCCCATGGGGGAAATTCTCCCCTCTGCAGAGAAGCCAGCATAAGACCTAGGCACCATATAGACTCCCAAGGCCTAGTCACCCCTTAAGTGCACTTAACCGGCGCATAGGCATTGTGCTTACTTCTGCATCCAAACACAGCGTCAGAGTCCTGATTGGAACCTGTACAGCAAGAGAACAGGAACAGTAACAGGTTTGCCTTCATTTCTGAACTGCACGAGAGATATTGCTGAACTGGTGAACTCTGCACCCAGCTGGGAAATTGACAGGGAGTATCCTTGCATGGAGCTGAAAGCTGGACCCTGGGCAAACGCTGTTTTTCATGGATTCATCAATTCCAAGGCCAGAAGGGACCACTGTGATCAGTCTGACCTCCTGTATAGCCAGGCCGTAGAACTGCCCCAAAATAACTCCTAGAGCAGATCTGTTAGAAAAACCTCTACTCTCAATTTTAAAATGGTCAGTGATGGAAAACTGGTAAGTTGTTCCAGTGGTTAATTATTCCCACTGTTTAAAATGTATGCCTTATTTCAGGTCTGAATTTGTCCAGCTTCAACTTCAACTGGACCTTGTTAGAGCTTTCTCTGCTAGGTTGAAGAGCTCATTATTAAATATTTATTACCCAGGTAGGTTCTTAGAGACTGTAATCAAGTCACCCCTTGAATAGTGGACATCAGAACTGGGACATAGGATTCCAGCAGCAGTTGCACCAGTGCCAAATACAAAAGTAAAATTACCTCTACTCTTACTTGAGATTCCCCTGTTTTTGCGCCCAATGATCCCATTAGCCACAGGATTGCATTGGGAGATCATGATCAGTGGACTATCCACCATGACCTCCAAACCTTTTTCAGAGTCACTGCTTCCCAAGATAGACAGCTCTTTCAAAACTCTTGGATACAAGATATCTGGACCTGCTGTTTTAAAAATGTTTGACTTTAGCAGCTGCTATTTAACATCCTCCTGAGTTACTGTTGGAATGGAAAGAGTGTCAGCATCAGCATCAAGCACCTGTTTCCCTCCCTCCCAATACAGAACAGAAATATTTATTGAACACTTCTGCTTTTTCTGCATTACTATTGCTAATTCTTCCACTTCCATCTACTAATGGACCAATACAATTGACAGGATTCTTTTTTTTCCTTATGTATTTTAAAAATCTCCTTCTTATTGTCCTTAACTCTGTGGGCCATAGATTTCTTCTTGTGTCCCTTTGCTTCTCTTATCGAGTTTCTACAATTCTTAGCTTCTGATTTATATCTATTATTATCAACTTCCCCTTTCTTTCATTTGTTATACAGTATATCATTTTTTAGGTGTCAGAGTAGCAGCCGTGTTAGTCTGTATCCTCAAAAAGAACAGGAGTACTTGTGGCACCTTAGAAACTAACAAATTTATTTGAGCATAAGCTTTCTTGGGCTACAGCCCACTTCTTCGGATGCAAGGAATGGAACATATATTGAGGAGATATATATATATACACACATACAGAGAGCATGAAAAGGTGGGAGTTGTCTTACCAACTCTCAGAGGCCAATTAAGTAATAAAAAATTTTTTGAAGTGATAATCAAGATAGCCCAGTACAGACAGTTTGATAAGAAGTGCAATAATACTTACAAGGGGAGATAGATTCAATGTTTGTAATGGCTCGGCCATTCCCAGTCCCTATTCAAACCTAAGCTGATTGTATCTAGTTTGCTTATCAATTCCAGCTCAGTAGTTTCTTGTTGGGTGTCTGTTTTTGAAGCTTTTTTGTTGCAAAATTGCCACCCACAGGTCTGTCATTGAATGACCAGACAGGTTAAAGTGTTCTCCTACTGGTTTTTGAGTGTTATGATTCCTGATGTCAGATTTGTGTCCATTAATTCTTGTGCTTATGCTCAAATAAATTTGTTAGTCTCTAAGGTGCCACAAGTACTCCTATCATTTTTTAATTTTGCATAGATGCCTTCAGTTGCCCTTTAAACCATGCTGTGGTTTTTTTTTCTTTTTTTTATTAACCAATAAAATCTTTTTTCTCAGCTGTGAGATTGTGGCTTTTTGAGTATCTGGTAAATTGTTCTTGAACAATGCCCAATTATCTTTCAGATTTGTCTGATTCAATTCTTCCTCCCAGCTGATTTGGCTCATAATTGCTTTCACCTTTGTGAAACTGGCCCTTTTAAAGTACCTATTATTTAGATCACTAGTTGCAACTTACGATAATGCATCCAGAAGCTGATTCTAGCACCAGTGACATCAGTGGGCTTTGGCTCAGGCCCCCAGACTGCTGGAATTTGATACCGGTCTTGAATTCTGCAACTAGACCCAGTTATTTTCTGTGGCCCAATGGCCCTGAAATTGAGTCCGAGAACATGAACATCCACGGAAACTCAGGAGGAAAATCAGGTGTAATTATACACTATATGATGCAATAATTAAATTGCATATAATTAGAGTGCAGAAAAAAATTAAAAACAGAGAGAAATGTGGACAATATGAACCAGGAAGATCTCTGAGAAGAGAGGAGAAGTGGGCACAGAAGAAAGGGAACTTCCATCTGTTGTGGAGGGAACTAATATAATTACAGGAGAGAAATGGAGAACACTAAAACTCCCAGATAATCAACAAAGTAGAAATCCTGTCCCTGCTGAGAACACACCCTTGTCCGTGCGACTAGTAACACAGCTGGAAATCATTGTGACAGAGTTTTCCTGTTGACTGCTGCTGTTCTTTTTTTATTTCATTCAGTTTGGAGCATGAAACTAGACCCGTCGACTTCACATCCCGGGCTGGGATTTCCAAAACAGCCCAAACGGTTTAGGCACTGAACTGCTAGTGAGTTTCCATGGGACCCAAACCCCTTAGGCTCTTTTGAAAATCCCAGTCTTATCTCCTGTGCACTAGCATAAGGACATAAGAATGGCCATACTGGGTCAGCCCAATGGTCCATCTAGCCCAATATTCTGTCTTCTGACATGCCTGACTGCCAGATGCTTCAGAGGGAAAGAACAGAATCAAGCACAACACTCTTGTTGTTGGCTTTCCCACACTGCAAGGCAATTCTTCTTTCTTACAGTGTTTTTGCCCAGCTTTAAAAAAAAAAAAAAGTCTTTTCATATTACTGCTCTAGTTCTACAGCCAGATCTGCATGGTCAGACTCTTCAATGGGTGTGACTCTGATTGCAAGATTGTGCACTGAGGTTTTAAAAACATCTTCCCGCCTACATATACAGACACTGGGATCGGGTATACAACCTCCATTCTGGGCTGGAAAGGTGCCAGTTGGAGACAAGGTTGAACAGAAATTAGCCCAGCTCAGAAGGGAGAGGCTGGGAAGGCACTAGGGTGACCAGATGTCCCCTATTTTATAGGGACAGTCAGGATTTTATGGTCTTTTTCTTATGTAGGCTCCTATTATCTCCCACACGTGTCCCAATTCTTCACATCTGCTGTCTGGTCACGCTAGAAGGGAGACAAACCTATCCTGAAAGCTCCTGACAAGGGGAATGGAGAAGCCTCCTTGAGGGAATCAAACTATCTGATGGAGTCAGCCCAAGCGAGCTGATAAACACTGCGGAATCATAGAATATCAGTGTTGGAAGGGACCTCAGGAGGTATCTAGTCCAACCCCCTGCTCAAAGCAGGACCAATTCCCCACTAAATCATCCCAGCCAGGGCTTTGTCAATTCTGACCTTAGAAACCTCTAAGGAAGGAGATTCCATCACCTCCCTAGGTAACCCATTCCAGTGCTTCACCACCCTCCTAA
>NC_133792.1:6099526-6109932 GCF_003597395.2 Chelonoidis abingdonii
GGTGGGGAGCTGCAGCAGGGGGGGCACCTCAAGGCAGAGAGGGGGAGTTGCTATGGTGGGCAGCCTCAGGGCGGGAGCGCGGGGGGGTGCAAGGTGGAAGTTTCACCTAGGGCGCGAAACATCCTTGGACCGGCCCTGTCCACAGCCCCACCCCAGAGCCCTCACCCCCCTGCAGCCCAACCCTCTGCCTCAGCCCTGAGCCCCTCTCACACCCTAAACCCCTCTCCTGGGTTGGACCCATTCTGGGCACCACGAAAAATTACATAAACCTGCCACCCCTGCTCAGCCACTGTCCCCAGGGCTCTTTGCCTAAACTCCACCAATCCCGTTTGTCAGGCCACTTGTCACATGGGGGGCTCCCACAGTCTGGAGGGGGGCCCAGGGGGCCCAACCATGCACCTCTGCAGAAACACCCACCCTCCCTTCTAGGGCTCAGGGTTAGCCCCTGGAACAAGCACCACGCTTAGCAATAAAACAACACTTTTCTCTAACACTGGCACAGCCCTGAGCAGATCCAGGGGAGGGTCTTGGGCTGGGGTTATGCAGACCCCCTTGCCCAGGCCTGGCACAAGGTACAGCACACAGCCCTCCTCCCTCCCCTAGCTAGACACAGGCTGTGAGCACAGAATGGTGGGTCTGGCTGTGCAGTCTCTGCTGTCCCATCCCAGGCTGCGTATCTGCAGGGATTCCCTTTGCGATCTCCAGGGCAGCAGCTGGCTCTCCTTCAGGCAGCTCCTACTTCAGATTCTGCATGTGACTCCTGGATCTGGGGCTTTAAGACAAACACCAGTTGTCATGACAACTGTCCACCCTGCACATCAGAGACTAAAGACAGGTAAGCGTAAGGAAATAGGGATCTAGTGATCCCTAGAAATCAGGTTGGAGAGGGAGAAAAGCCCTGCGAAAGGCCCTAATGCTGGGCAACTGAAGATTGGCTGTTGCCTTGACTGGGCCCAAAGAAGATGCTTGCTGAGCCAGGGAGTGGATGTTTCTGTTTCCTGTTTAAACAAGGGGCCCAGTTCACCCGAAACAGGACATCACTAGCTGCCAGTGAAATCGAGGGGTTTACTCATTTCCTCTGGCAGATGGGAGAATCAGGGCTCTGTAGAGCTGTGACCTAGCCATCTGATTGTGTTGCTATGGGCCGGTCCCTCTAAAACTAAGTAATGTAAAGCATGAAAACAAAGCTTGTCTGAAGGAAAATGGGCTGCTGTATTTACAGAGATGGAAATTTCATGACTGAGGAAGCTGCACCAAAGAATCTAAAACAACCTCAAAGCATGAACTCTTTCAATGGGCGAATTGAACAAAGTGAGCGAGAGCAAAGGGTCTGTCTGAATGGATGAGTCAGGCTTTCTTTGCAGAGGAGAATAGAGCGGAGGGAATGGGTTCATGGTTGATATGGAAAACACAGACCATAGTTCTGCTTGCCAAATGAGAACAGGAAATAAATGGAGTTTGACCCAGCAGTGTAGGGGCTGCGTCTGCTGACAGATTTAGCCCCTGCAGGATTCCAGTTCAATCATTTATTTTAAAACAGAAGTGACTTGTGATATACAAACAACAGAACAGGAGGGCAGACAGGCAAAGGCAGCCAATCCGTCATTCTCTGCTTTTCATCCATAGATCTCAACGTATGTCCCAGAGGGCAGTAAATACCATTATCCCCATCTCGCCCGGAGAGGTAGCAGCAGAGATGAGGCCAGGAACCAGGTCTTCTGACCCTGAGGCCATGGCTACCCTGACGCTTTCCAGCGCTGCAACTTTCGCGCTCAGGGGTGTGAAAAAAACACCCCCCTGAGCTCTGCAAGATACAGCGCTGTAAAGCCTCAGTGTAGAACAGGCGCAGTCGGGAGCGCGGCTCCCAGCGCTGCAGAAGCAAACTCCCAACGAGGATGAGAGGCACTCCAACATCAGGCAGGGAGAGAAGTAGAACCTTCCGGCCACAATCTTCTCCATCACTTCCCCATCCCCAAACAGCTCACCTCAGTCATCACTCCCCGCATCTAGAGACAAACCTACCCCCACCTCCAGAAGTCCGCTATGGGTGTCTGGGGGCCTAGAGGACATCTGGATCCTCGGCCTAACGGCGGCGAGACACCAGGTCAGGAGCCGAGGCTTAATAGCAATGGGTGGAGACGAATGTGCTGGCGGAGGACATAGGGAATTCAGAAGAGATATCAGCGAGAGAATAGACGGATTGGCAAGAGAGGAGGGGAGGAAGCACAAACGGCGTGGAATACGAGAGAGAAACTTGAGAAACCAGGACTCTGACTAGGGGGCCGCATGTCTGTCACAGGCTCCCCACGTGAATGGTGCCCTCTTGAGCAGGCGCTTTGAGGTTTTCGAGGTAGTAGCCATAGGCACACTCTGAGGCCTACCCCCCACACACCAGGACTGTTTCACCCAGCGAGCGGAAGGCGAGGCATCGAAGCACCACGAAACTCCCTATCCCAGACACCCGCAGCCGAGCACCTCGACCAACAGCTAGCCAGGAGCCAGGACCTGAGCTGCAATAATCCCGCGATTCTTAAGTCCGTCGTGCTCCCCACGTAGGGACGTGTGCTCTGGCCAGGAACAGAGAGGAGAGAGGGAGGCAAACCTAGCACGGGACAGAAAAACCTTCTGATGGTGTTTACTAAATGTAGAGAAGAGTGCTCGTGATGGGGACTGTAACTTCCAGCCGTAGCAGAGCTAGGCGGCAGTGCTGAGATCTAGCCCAGACGTGGATGACAATGAGGGGCAAGAACAGAAGCTGAAGACTGGAGGCGATCCGAATGAGAACCTAGCCCATTGCGCTAGACAGAAACGGGATCAGACCACGAAAGTGAGAGCTGATGACCCTTTCGATATTGAAGGTGGCATAAGGAATCAAGTGCTTTGCACTCTGCCAATCCACAATAAAGGACCCTTTAGAAAGGAGGAGAACAGCCAATAGTGACAGGAAAGGCAATCAAAACCACACTGTAATTGTCATCACTCAAAACAGGACATTTGAACCCTAGCAAATATAACTCCCCCTGGAGTGATCAATTAAGGGGCGTTATTGGCTTTGGCCAAGGCAAACGGGACAACCCACTAGTTGAGACCCTGCATTTTTAGATGGACAATGCCTGGGCATTTAACATTTATGCCAATAAGAATTGTATCACACCACCCAATTAGGAACTCTATGGGAAACCCCCACACTCTGACCTTAAAGTATTACTCGTCTCGACAGGTTGTTGACTAGATGTAATGAGCATCCAAGGCCTTTTTTCAGTTGGAGGGAGAGGCAGCCACAAACTAGAGATATAACACTTCGCCAGTGTGAGCCAAGTCGCGGTTTCCTAAGCTGTGTCAAACTGATCACTTGGTGGCTAACATTACTACCATCGGTGCCTGCTGACAGCTGAGGGATGCCAGCTCCTGGGTTGAACATCGCTCCAGAGTCTGACTATGAAGGGCAGGGCTTCGTTACTAGGGTGAAGCCCCTGCCTATCAATGGCCATGTTTACCGGAGAGCCCACCCTGATCTGATGTGATGCGGAGTCAGAAACAGTTCCCTACACCCTTCTCTCCTTTGCACGCGAACCCAGAGAGCTGCAGGTGGCTGCTGTACGATCGGTATTTCTATAGGGTCAAGTGGAATGTGTCCATCGAAGAAAGTGGGTTTTCTAAGGAGGGACAAATTATGATGAGACTCCCCACTGTCAAATCTAGAGAGCTCACTGCCGGCCTTACGAGGAATAAGCTCGTAAGCATGCCCCAGCCCACGATCCACAACCACCCAGAAGAAGGAAAAACGGCAGTGGCTGAGGTCGTGCGATATGCCCGGCTCCCCATGGAACAATATGGACATGAGGATTCCTTAGCAAACCAACTGAACACTCTAGACAGCAAGCTAGGTTTCCGGAGGACAACCTGAGTCTGTCACCTTCGGCAACTCCCACGCAGGGGTCCGAAGGGGCAATAGGAAATCCCCTTGCTGGGCAAGGGGGAACACACACACAGGGGCTCAGGTTGCTCAAGCACCCAGGCTTCCAATCGTCAACTTGTCACTGCATGGTGCGTGGCTCCAACCTCCATGACAGGCTGGTTGTTTCTCCCCGCCCCGCACTTTGGCGTTTCATCCTCCCAGGCCCACAGGAACAAGAGACCCAGCCTGGAGATATGAAACACCTCCTATCTATCAATGTGGCTCTCCTTTGGTTGTGCGCTTTTGCCTAAGCTAATAGAGATCACGGCAGGGCAGCCTCTTGGAGCATGGGGGGGGAAAGGGAGAGACGAGGGGGAAGGAGGCACACAACGCTGGGACTCTCTCCCCCCCCGACCGGCACCCAGGGCCAGCAGCAGGGGTGGGGAGGCCACACATGATGACAACCCCCGCCGTCCCATAAGAGGCAGCGAGTGGGCTTTCTGGATCTGGAGAGTCCCAGGAGCATTTGCAGTGACTGTGGGCAAGTGAGTTGCTGTGGGCGGTGGAGGAGGAGAGGAGGGGCCCTCGTGGACTTCGCTGCCAGTGAAGGAGGGGGAGGTCCTCTCTGGCGCCAAGCCCGCGGCAAGCCGTCTGCATCCCAAGTTCCCTTATCCCCCAGCCCGCCCACCCAGAGCCTCACCAGACTTCCCACCTGAGCACACCCGCTGGCACTGTGAACCCCTTCATCCCTACCCCATCCCACGCCCCCCCCTTCCCATAGGGGAAAATTGCAAACTTAAATTTGGGGTCAGTTTGAGTATCATTGTGTTTAGCAACAATACGGTGATTATAAACACCCTAAAGTATACAGGTGTTACAAAGGGAAGTTGTTAATTGTTTTCTCTGAATACTTTGGGTGCCTAGTTTTCCTATCATCTCAGGATCTAGATGGTGGAATAAGGTGTGTGATGGTGTGAGAGTCCTAGACGGGCCAGTGTGAATGCCATCTGCAAAGAGAAGGCCAAAACCCGTCCCGGCAACTGATGGCCTGGCACTCCCGCAGGTGCCAAGAAGTGTGATGAACAAACGAGATCAGGTGGCGCTCCAAATGCCTGGAAAAGTAGACAAAGGCCAGAGGGAGAGAATGTCATGCCGTTGTGGAGCTTCCGGAACGCTGGTGTGGAGAAGGGGATGCTGGGATGCCTTTGGGAACTACTCCATAGCAAAGCCAGTCAGAATCTGGGGACCCCCTCTCTGAGCACAACTGTCTCCAGATGCAGAAGCCACACCCTACCGGGTCGCACCTCGGAGGCATTCAGCATGCCCTTCTCCACACTGGCGCTTCCGCAGCGAGTGTGCCAGGCCAATTCTGGGGCAACCACAGAAGTCCCCTGCACCCAACCTGCAGTCAGACGCTGACTCCAGGCAGCCGTAAAAAACAGAAGGTTTATTAGACAACAGGATATAGTCTAATAACAAAGCTGAGGACAGACAGGAACCCCGTCAGTGCAGATCCATCTTGGGTGGGGAGCCAACCCAAGTCTGGGCCCTCCAAACTGACACTCCCTCCTCTAGCCTTTGGTCTCTTCTAGAGCCCTCTGATCTCTTTGTCCCAAACACCTTCAGTGGCACGTTGCAGGGGAAACTGAGGCACCCACACAGTATTCAGAGAAAACATTAAGAACATTCCCACTTTGTCACAACAGGTGCAACAAAATATAATACCGTATATTGAAGCAGGCAAGTGCTGCTTCTGACTTTACACTTTTAATTGACCCTTGTAATCTTGTGGTGCCGATGCATTGTGGCTTCATTTTATATTGACCTACAGGGCGAGGGGGGGGCGGGGGCGGGCACCACCATTTTGGGCACCACCAAAAATTATACAAACCTGCCGCCTATGCCTGCTGGCAGGAGCCGGAAGGGGGATACCCAAAACGAGAAGGAGAACAGGCGCAGGGGTTCTGAACCCTGCATGGCATGGCACAGTATCCTGACAGCTGACGAAGGAGAAAAGCTAATCCCCTGCCCCCTTCACTCAGCCATGCCTGGGGAATGGGCCCTAGACGGAAAACACACCTGGGTTCCCAGGTGAATTTCCAGCTAAAATAACAACAGCTCTCCTGACACACTGAGCCTGACCCAGGAGTTAGCACGGCCCTCTTGTGGGCCCGTCTGCCCAGCAGCTGAGAGAGCGAGTCCAGCTTGCACAGCTGTACATTTTCTGCAGTGAACCTCACACGGGACCAGAGTCTGCTCCACCTACACTAGCATCACTCCATCACCTTCCCAGGAGTTATTCCTGATTGACACCGGTGTGAGCAAGGTCAGCCGCAAGCCCTCACTTATCACAGAGTGGTGGCGTAGTTAGTAACTTAAAGGGCCTGACCCGAGTGCAGCTGAGATGAGAATCAAGCCCTTGGCATTTTATTTGGCTAGTACCAAACCATCTAGCCGGATGAATTCTGTGCTTCTGTGCTTCTGTAATTAACCCCTTGTTTGCCGAGGCTGCCATTCCCTTCCCGGGGCTGATACAATCCATGAAATGCTATTTCGAGAGATGATTTCTTGCAGTGCAATTGTAACGTCAACAGACCCTGATCGTTGATGGGCGGGGTCGAACCAGGGACCTCTGGCGCTTAGTGCATGAGCCAAAAGCCAACAGGCTGTTAGCTAAGGCTGTAGAGCAGACTCATTAATCTCTCTAAGTGCCACTGGATGGGACAGACACCTCACCCAGGAGGTGTGTGAGTTATATACTTCCCCTAACTGAGGAAGTGCATCCCAAGCTTCAGAGACTTCCCAATTGAAATCCCAGACGAGCCCCCACTTGTAACAGGCTAAATCGGGGGGAGGAATGGAGTCCCACGGGGGGGATAGGCCAAGATCCCTGCCACAGCAAGGGACACAACCCCGGCTCCAGCGGCCACAGTGGAGGGTGCAGCCACGGGGGGCGCGCAGCCCCCAGCTCTGAGGCTGGCTGTAGCTGCAGGATAGGGTGTGCTGCGCCAACTGCAGCCCCCACCCCACTGCCCCAAGCCTCAGCCAAGAGGGGTTGCCCGGCCTTGGGATGCCGCGGGGTGCACAATCCCTGCTGCAGCTCCCACCACGGGGCTGGGGTATGCAACCCCAACTGCAGCCGCCATTAGAAGCCATGGGGCTGGGGATTAGCAGGGGGTGCACAGCCCCAGCTCTGGAGCTGGCCGCAGTTGGGTGGGGGCACATGGTCCTGGGATCCCATGGGGCAGAGGTGCACGGGGTTGGGGCTTGTGACCCTGGCTGCAGCCCCTGACAGAATCCACAGGGCTGGGGTGCAGCAGGGGGCGCACAGCCCCCACTCCAGAGCTGGCCACAGCTGCGGGACTGGGGCATGTAGGGTCCTGATCCCAGCCATCCAGCCCCAGTTGCAGCAGGGCAGGAGCGCACAGTCCTGCCTCTAGCCCCCTCTTCAGCTGCTGACAGCTGATGCGGAAGAAGTCATGGAGGCCCAGTAAAGTCACGGGATCCGTTACTGCCTTGACCTCCATGACTAAACTGTAGCTTTGCTGACAGCCATTGATGAACCTCTCCTCCATTATCTTATCTAGCTCTTTTCTGAACCCTGTTATAGTCTTGGGCTTCACAACGTCCTCTGGCAAAGAGTTCCACAGCTGACTGTGCGCTGTGTGAAAAAATACTTCCTTTTGTTCATTTTAAACTGCCTGCCTATTCATTTCATCTGGTGACCCCTAGTTCTTGTGTTATGAGGAATAAATAACATTTCCCCATTTACTTTCTCCACACCAGTCAGGATTTTACAGACCTCTATCATATCCCCCCTTAGTCGTCTTTTTTCCAAGCTGAAAAGTCCCAGTCTTATTAATCTCTCCTCACG
This sequence comes from Chelonoidis abingdonii, assembly GCF_003597395.2. Taxonomy (NCBI): domain Eukaryota; kingdom Metazoa; phylum Chordata; order Testudines; family Testudinidae; genus Chelonoidis; species Chelonoidis abingdonii. Next base: position 6,107,299 of record NC_133792.1, read on the forward strand.
TGGAAGCTGTTCCATACCCCTCATCATTTTTGTTGTCCTTTTCTGAACCTTTTCCAATTCCAATAGACTTTTTTTGAGACCGACTCTGTCCCTGCCCCCTCTGTTCTCCCAAAAGGGCTCCAGCAGACACAATATCTGCTCCTTGCTCAGCATCCAGGGGAAACTGAAGGGCTCCAGAGGGCNACACACACACACACTTTCTGTCTTGGCATCAGCTAACGAAATGGCTAATTATAGCAATTCTCTTCATTTCTCATTCTGAGCTCTGAAACCATTCCCTTCCCTCCCCCTTCTCCCCGGACACAGCCCAGGTTCCCTGATTTCTGCGTAAATGGAAAGAATTCACATCCAAGTCCAGCAAACTCAGTGCTGTTCTGTGCAGGTTGTCTCTGGGCTGGCTTTTTAATTGGATTGGCTGCATGAAAGCAATTGGGCTGCTTCAGATGACCATTGTTCTGGGAGACAATGGCTCTCAATGTTTAGCGCTCGTATTTACCGCACACTAGCACAGAGACATGCCCAGGCAAACCCAGAGCCAGTGGCTATCTGGGACAGCTTGGCCTCCAGCCAGATGGCAGCGTGCCCCATGGAGACTGAGTGTGACTTGTCCAGAGAGCCTGTTGTATTTGGAACGTCGATGACAGAGGGACATTCATGTAAACCTCAGCTGTTCCCCTACCCTAGACCATCCTGCACAGATGGGGTTAAATTCAGACCCAGGGTCAGGGAATGTGGCTCCATGGAGGTCAGTGGAGGGGAAGCAACTTACGACAACTCTGAATTGGGCCCCTCCCATTTAAAGGTTTGTTCGGACCCCAGAGAAAAGCAGGAGCCATTCCACTCACTTCCTTTGCGTGACTCTGGGTTTCCTCCTGTGTAGCTGAGATTAGAATCTAAGCCTGGCAAAGAAGGGCTGGGATTTGAACCCAGGATCGCTCACTGCCTGAGTGAAAATTATACCCCCTTCAACCAACAAGTTTCTCTGCCTACTTGATACTGGATCATTTCTATATTGTATCCCCTAGGTCACATGCATCTGATGAAGTGGGGATTCACCCACGAATGCTTGTGCTCCAATACATCTGTTAGTCTATAAGGTGCCACAGGACTCTTTGCTGCTTTTACAGATCCAGACTAACACGGCTACCCCTCTGATACTTGACCCCTAGGACTGTGTTTTTCCCTGTTCAGACATTATATGATCCCAGCTCATTCTCACATACTGTGCAAAATGACTACGGAAGAACCTCATTCTAACATTTTCCTGTACCTTGCAGTGGAAGGGTTTCTATTGCTGCAGGTCAGAGAGAGAAACAGAGCTAACCCCAGACCAAGCTGGAGAAGACGGACGCTTTACAGCCTGTTCTGCAGAATCAAAATTTGGGCAGGGGGACAATGCAGGTAAGTTTGGAGGCAGGGAATAACCTGAGCCTCTCTCACACACGTATACTCATGCAAACATATGCATACACACCCGCAGGAATGAGCAGATGCACAAAGAAGCAAGTCAAACCTACTGGCATTAGTTCAAGCTGCAGAGACTTACCCTTTCAGATCTGGAGTTGCTGATCCAAAACCCAGGTGTTGACCAAGCTGACAGTTATCACACATGGCATGGGGGGGGTGGGGGGGTCAGCTGAGTCAGTGAGAGGAAGGCTAGTCCAGCTTGAGCATTGGGAAACCAGAGTTCAAGTCAATGTTCTGCCTGAAACAAGAAATAATGGGCTGGATCTGCAGCCAGGGTGATTTAGGTTGGATGTTAGCAGAGAAACGTTCTAACTTTAAGGATAGTTAAGCTCTGGACTAGGCTTCCAAGGGATGTTGTGGAATGCCCATCATGGGAAGTTTTAAAGAACAGGTGGGATAAACATCTGTCAGGGATGGTCTAGTTTCACTTGGCCCTGCCACAGCACAGGGGGCTAGACTCGATGGTCTCTCAAGGTCCCTTCCAGCCTGACATTTCTATAAAACTTCCCCCATACCTTTGGGCATGTCACTTAGCCTCTCTGTGCCTGTTCTCCATCTGTGTAATGGGGACGGCAACACCACCCTACCTCAGAAGAGTGGAGTGGGGGCAAACACATGAGGACTGTGAAGTGCTTTGAGATCTACGGATGAGAAAGTACAGTACCATAGAAGAGACAGCTGAGGGCCTTGGAGGCGAGGTGTGTAACCCAGTCAGGGTGTGGCATGGGGTCTCTTCTGGGCCCAAGCTACAGGGGAGATGGGTCTGTTACACTTCCCACTGTAAGCGCTCGAGCTGAGACTCAATCCCCCACGTTGGCTAGGATGCCTGAGGTCACACAGGCACTAAGCTTAGCACACAAAGACATTGTATTGCTCTTGTGGGCTGTGAATTCCACTGGCCAACACGGGGCACTAATCCTGCTCCATTCCTCACCGTGGGCCACATTCTACCCTCACTTATGCTGGAGTAAATCAGGAGTAACTCCACTGAAGTGCATGAAGTCACTGTATTTACACCACTGTAACTGAAGGCAGAACTCAGGTGGCTGCTGTTGCTTGATCCCAGAGTGGGGAGGAGGGTTGTAAAGAAATCACAGCTGTCCTCCCATGTGCGCGCACGCACGCACACGCGTGCGCGCACACACACACACGCGCGCACACACACAC
>NC_133792.1:6112075-6179863 GCF_003597395.2 Chelonoidis abingdonii
GGGGGGAGTTTCTGGCCCAGTCCTGGAGCACCCGCCCTGGGGCTGGAGGAAGCTGTGCGCAGCACCGTGTGTGATGTGCACAGTAACTGGAAGATTGCCGTGTGGTCACACATGTTACAGGGAATGTTGGTGAGATGTAGAGGGCCAAAATGCAGCCCTCCCAGCACCTTTGAACAAGCCAAAAGTGAGGAAGCCGAGGCAGACACGTGTTCTGGGACACCTGTGCAGGGCGTCAAGGCAGCAGCATCCCTGGCTGCAATTAGACTTTCCTGGCCTAGCCCCTCTCGGGAGTCTGGTCATCTCCCCCTCTCCCCATACAAGAGTAGCTATAATCCAGTGCTGGGTTCCCTGGGCCCACAGTGAGCTGACACATCCAGAGGAAATGCTGTTCCCCCACATCCCTGCCCCTTTGGCCCAGATCACTGGGGGTACCCTCTGCCCGCTCAGCGTCCTGCAGAGAAGCTTTTACAGGGGCTTTTGTTTCAACTCAGTGCATTCCTTTGTCCTTTGCAGAAGCAGCCAAGGGCTTGTATCCCACCATCCGGGGGTCTCATGGCCTGCCAGCTCTGCACAGGGATCCTGTTCCAAGTGCTTCTGGCCCAGTTTAGCTTCCTGGGGTTATTCTCTTTTAGGACTTTCTCCCTCAAAATCCTTTTCCTGTCACTAATTGAAATAGGCTTGTTGTTGTGAGTGAGAAGAAAATCCGCTCTTCTCCCCCCAAACCTGTTACCAGGCTCTTCAGCTTTGATCACGCTGCTGCCATTCTGCCCTATACTGCAGTGTGGGTGGGGGGAGAACCCCAGGAACTGTGTGTAGGGAGCGTAGGGCCATGGGAAAGAGGCTGTCTATCTCGCTGGAAGAACAGCAGAAAGTAACCATAGTTGCAGGACTTCTTGGCTGTTTCAGCTGACTGGATCCAAGTAAATCCAATTAATTGCCTGGGGTCAGAGCGCTGACCCACTGCCAGACTGAAATAATTCCCTTGGCTGCCTCTTGTAAATTGGTCTCACGTGGTGTGGCTGGAGAGGAGGATCCGATCAGAACAAACCAAATCCAAGGACTGAAAACACCTCAGGCCAGCCCCTCAGCTGGTGTCTGGAGCACTATTGACTTCACTGGAGAGGAGCTGTCCCAGTAGACCTGCTGCGTCGCCAGATCCCAGCACTTCATCATCAATTAACAAATCATCACTTAGGAACATCTGAACACACACAAGTTGGTGGGCCAGCGGCTGCAACGTGCAGCACTCCTCACTGAGGCAGAGGTGTCCTGCAGCTGGAGGCCCTGTTTGGCTTGGGAGAAGAAAAAGGCGATTGTTGATCATTTTCCTTAAAACTGGCTCAAGTCCCATGCAGGATCCCCAGTCATTTGTCTCCCTGACCAGGTTTCGCCTTACAAGATACATCGAGGAGGACCCTCAGTGACAGTCCAAACCCAAGGTACACTTTTTAGCCAATATCAATATTGTTCAGAGGACTGTTTTGTAGGATGCAGAAGACAAGCAATATGCCAGATTCTTCGAGGTACTGAGCTGCTTGGAGCAATGTGCCAGTCATTTCACAACCCTCATGCCAGCGTGCCCAATGGGTTAGGGGTCCTATAAAGGTAGCCTGCCAGTCAGGCAGCGGCATAGACAGCTGCAGCAGCACAGGAGCCGGCAAACAGAGCTGTAAACAGGGGACTTTCAGTGGAAGTTTACAGGGGAAGTTTGCAGGGGAGACGTAGAGACCTAGGCAGAGGAACTGACAGGCTAGTTAAGGGAGTGGGTGGTGGTCTGCCAGTGTTCTGGTGCCTGTTGAGGGTTTGTTTTGGTTTGTGTTTCCTGGATTAGCAGGTTTTAGGTGGGAAGGCTATGACCGATACAGAGGCAGCAGTGAAAGACACAATGAGGATGACTGGATGTGGAAGCTGCGGGATGTACATGATCCCGGAGTGGGTACCTGATAAGAGTTTCATCTGCATGAAGTGATGCCTGATAGAGCTGATGGAAGAAAAGATCCAAGGATTGGAGATGCAGGTGGAAACTCTGGTAGAGTGTAGAAGCGAGTTTGAGCAGATGATGGAGCAAAGACATGAGGAGGCTGAAGGGATAAGCTCAGACTTGCAGATGGAAACAGGACCAAAGAACTCTGAGGGGAGACTGCTGGGTGAGGAAAGTGGACGGTGGAAGCATGTGACTAAGAGAACCAGGCAGAGGAAAAGACGGGCCAGTGAAGGAGAAATAGAGCTCAGGAACAGGTCTGCAGAGTTGGAAAATGAAGAAGAGGCAGAGCAGGTGGTCACTGAAGGTGAGAGGGCAAGGAAGAAGAGAAGAGCAGCTAGTCCTAACGGAAGAGGAAGAGTCAATGGAGACAACACCAAATATGAGCCCCAGGAGGATACAGGGATGGGTTGCAGAGGATTGCAAGGGTGAATAGAAAATCGAGAGGACTTGCAGCCAGTGGAAGCAGGGATAGACCAGAGAATCACACTGTCACCAGGAAAAGGCAGGTCTACGTGATTGGGACTCCTTACTGAGAAGAATAGACAGGCCTGTAACTAGAGCTGATCCAGGAGAACAGAAGGGTGTGCTGTCTGCCAGGTGCTAAGATACGGGATGTGGACCTGAGGCTGAAAAGGATCCTAACGGGAGCAGGAAAGAATCCGTTGATTGTCCTTCATGTGGGAACGAATGATACGGCTAGATTCTCGCTGGAACGTATCAAGGGAGACTATGCCAGACTGGGAAGACGCTTAAGGAAATCGAGGCTCAGGTGATCTTCAGTGGGATTCTGCCTGTTCCTAGAGAAGGGCAACAAAGGTGTGACAAGATTATGATTATGCGATCAACAGATGGCTCAGGCAGTGGTGCTATAAGGAGGGCTTTGGGATGTATGGGCCACTGGGAAGCATTCATGGACAGAGGACTGTTCTCTCAGGATGGACTTCACCTGAGTAAGGAGGGAAATAGACTTCTAGGATGGAGGCTCGCCCAACTGATTAAGAGAGCTTTAAACTAGGAATTGGGGGAGATGGTTGGGAGATGTCCAGGTAATCTCCACGCCGAATTTAACATTGAGAGGGAAGAAAACAAAGTAAGAAAGGATACAGCTGTGGGCAGAAGAATGGACATAAGGAGGAAGGGTAGTGTAGATACCAGTCTAATAGGTGATACTGGTGGTAGAATGTCTGTGCCTAACCAGGTAAAGAATGTCAGTGAAGCCAAACGGCAAAAATTAAGATGTCTGTACACTAATGCGAGGAGCCTAGGTAACAAAATGGAGGAACTAGAGCTACTGGTGCAGGAAGTGAAACCGATATTATAGGGATAACAGAAACATGGTGGAATAGTAGTCATGACTGGAGTACAGGTATTGAAGGCTATGTGCTGTTTAGGAAAGACAGAAATAAAGGCAAAGGTGGTGGAGTAGCATTGTATATCAATGATGAGGTAACTGTAAAGAAATAAGAAGTGATGGAATGGATAAGACAGAGTCTGTCTGGGCAAAAATCACATTGGGAAAGAAAGCTACTAGAGCCTCCCTGAGATAGTGCTTGGGTGTGCTACAGACCGCCGGATCTGATTTGGATATGGATAGAGACCTCTTTAATGTTTTTAATGAAGTAAACACTAATGGGAATTGTGTGATCATGGGAGACTTTAACTTCCCAGATATAGACTGGAGGACAAGTGCTAGTAAAATAATAGGGCTCAGATTTTTCTGGATGTGATAGCTGATGGATTTCTTCACCAAGTAGTTGAAGAACCAACAAGAGGGGATGCCATTTTAGATTTGGTTTTGGTGAGTAGTGAGGACCTCATAGAAGAAATGGTTGTAGGGGACAACCTTGGTTCGAGTGATCATGAGCTAATTCAGTTCAAACTAGATGGAAGGATAAACAAAAATAGATCTGGACTAGGGTTTTTTTATTTCAAAAGGGCTAACTTTAAAGAATTAAGGAAATTAGTTAGGGAAGTGGATTGGACTGAAGAACTTGTGGATCTAAAGGCAGAGGAGGCTGGAATTACTTCAAGTCAAAGTTGCAGAAACTATCAGAAGCCTGCATCCCAAGAAAGGGGAAAAAAATCATAGGCAGGAGTTGTAGACCAAGCTGGATGAGCAAGCATCTCAGAGAGGTGATTAAGAAAAAGCAGAAAGCCTACAAGGAGTGGAAGATGGGCGGGATTAGCAAGGAAAGCTACCTTATTGAGGTCAGAACATGTAGGGATAAAGTGAGAAAGGCTAAAAGCCATGTAGAGTTGGACCTTGCAAAGGGAATTAAAACCAATAGTAAAAGGTTCTATAGCCATATAAATAAGAAGAAAACAAAGAAAGAAGAAGTGGGACCGCTAAACACTGAGGATGGAATGGAGGTTAAGGATAATCTAGGCATGGCCCAATATCTAAACAATACTTTGCCTCAGTCTTTAATGAGGCTAATGAGGAGCTTAGGGATAATGGAGGATGACAAATGGGAATGAGGATATGGAGGTAGATATTACCACATCCGAGGTAGAAGCCAAACTCGAACAGCTTAATGGGACAAAATCAGAGGGCCCAGATAATCTTCATCCAAGAATATTAAAGGAACTGGCACATGAAATTGCAAGCCCATTAGCAAGAATTTTTAATGAATCAGTAAACTCAGGGGTTGTACCGTACGACTGGAGAATTGCTAACATAGTTCCTATTTTTAGAAAGGGAAAAAAAGTGATCCGAGTAACTATAGGCCTGTTAGTTTGACATCTGTAGTATATAAGGTCTTGGAAAAAATTTTGAAGGAGAAAGTAGTTAAGGACATTGAGGTCAATGGTAATTGGGACAAAATACAACATGGTTTTACAAAAGGTAGATCGTTGTGCCAAACCAACCTGATCTCCTTCTTTGAGAAGGTAACAGATTTTTTAGACAAAGGAAATGCAGTGGATCTAATTTACCTCGATTTCAGTAAGGCATTTGACACGGTTCCACATGGGGAATTATTAGTTAAATTGGAAAAGATGGGGATCAATATGAAAATTGAAAGGTGGATAAGGAACTGGTTAAAGGGGAGACTACAACGGGTCATACTGAAAGGTGAACTGTCAGGCTGGAAGGAGGTTACTAGTGGAGTTCCTCAGGGATCAGTTTTGGGACCAATCTTATTTAACCTTTTTTATTACTGACCTTGGCACAAAAAGTGGGGAATGTGCTAATAAAGTTTGCGGATGACACAAAGCTGGGAGGTATTGCTAACACAGAGAAGGACCGGGATATCATACAGGAAGATCTGGATGACTTGTAAACTGGAGTAATAGTAATAGGATGAAATTTAATAGTGAAAAGTGCAAGGTCATGCATTTAGGGATTAATAACAAGAATTTTAGTTATAAATTGGGGACACATCAGTTGGAAGTAACAGAGGAGGAGAAGGACCTCGAGTATTGGTTGATCACAGGATGACTATGAGCCGCCAATGTGATATGGCCGTTAAAAAAGCTAATGCAGTTTTAGGATGCATCAGGCAAGTATTTCCAGCAAAGATAAGGAGGTGTTAGTACCGTTATACAAGCACTGGTGAGACCTCATCTGGAATACTGTGTGCAGTTCTGGTCTCCCATGTTTAAGAAGGATGAATTCAAACTGGAACAGGTTCAGAGAGAGGCTACTAGGATGATCCGAGGAATGGAAAACCTGTCTTATGAAAGGAGACTCAAAGAGCTTGGCTTGTTAGCCTAACCAAAAGAAGGTTGAGGGGGGATATGATTGCTCTTTATAAATATATCAGAGGGATTAATATTAGGGAGGGGAGGAATTATTTAAGCTTAGTACCAATGTGGACACAAGAACAAATGGATATAAACTGGACACTAGGAAGTTTAGACTTGAAATTAGACAAGGTTTCTAACCATTAGAGGAGTGAAGTTCTGGAACAGCCTTCCAAGGGGAGTAGTGGGGGCAAAAGACATATCTGGCTTTAAGACTAAGCTTGATAAGTTTATGGAGGGGATGGTATGATGGGATAGCCTAATTTTGGCAATTAATTTGCAATTGATCTTTGAATTATCAGCAGGTAAGTATGCCCAGTGGTCTGTGATGGGATCTTAGATGGGGTGGGATCTGAGTTAACTACTGAGAATTCTTTCCTGGGTGCTGGCTGGTGAGTCTTGCCCACATGCTCAGGGTTTAACTGATTGCCATATTTGGGGTTGGGAAGGAATTTTCCTCCAGGGAAGATTGGCAGACACCCTGGAAGTTTTTCGCCTTCCTCTGCAGTGTGGGACACGGGTCACTTACTGGAGGATTCTCTGCAGCTTGAAGTCTTCCAACCACAATTTGAGAACTTCAATAACTCAGATATAGGTTAGGGGTTTGTTACAGGAGTGGGTAGGTGAGATTCTGTAGCCTTTATTGTGCAGGAGGTCAGACTAGATGTTCATAATGGTCCCTTCTGACCTTAAAGTCTATGAGTCTATAACTCCTCGCACATCCATGCCACTCGGGAAAAGTCTGGATCCTAGCGCTCGTGTTTTTTGCACAGCTGTTTTTCTGTTTATCCCTTACAAATGATATCATCTGCATTTGGCAACATAAACCTTCCACATCTGATTCACAGCTGAGATGCATTATTGTCTCTTGTCCTTTTGTAAGCTTCAGGGCATTCCTTGTTCATTACGTCTTCTCCTTAGCTCCATTTCCACATGGCCAAATCCTCAATTCTGGCTCCGGTTTTACTTTGGCGAATCTCCCACGAGCTTTCACTCCTGGGTCAGGACTTCCCGATCTGACCCACTGGTGTAAGTGGAATTTGCAGTGCTCAGTACCCTACAGGATCTGGGCCCTTATATTTTAGTACTGCCTATATGACACTTTGGGCTGAGTTCTTGGATCCATCTGAGCTGTGCCTTGGAGGGAGAGGGAGAATGGTGGCTTAAAGCCATCTCAGTGTCTGTCTAGCCCTAGGGCTGGGTCTAAGTTACACCCAAAAGGCAATTCCAGCAGCCAGGGAAAACAGGAGGGCATAAGCTCTCTGCCTGCAGCCCCCCCGCCCCCGGCCTCCCCATGCTTGGGAATTCCTGGGTAGCTGCTTAAGCCACGTTTCCCATCCCTTTGTACTACCACTGTGGAGCAAAGGGGAAATCTCATAACCAGGAATTAGGCCATTGAGCTAGTCCTTTGTTGTCATGATGAGAACTGGCAATGAATTCTTACTCTTTGTTTATATGCCTGCAGCTTTCATCCAGAACACATCACACGATCCATTGTCTACAGCCAAGCCCTAAGATACAACCACATTTGCTCCAATTGCTCAGATAGAGACAAACACCTAAGGATCTCTGTTAAACTACAACAGCTGCTGAAGTGAAGAAACAGACTGACAGAGCCAGAAGGGTACCCAGAAATCACCTACTCCAGGACAGACCCAACAAAGAAAGTAACAGAACACCACTAGTCATCATCTTCAGCCCCAACTAAAACCTCTCCAGTGCATCATCAAGGGTTTACAACCTATCCTGAAGGATGATCCCTCACTCTCACAGATCTTGGGAGACAGGCCAGTTCTTGCTTACAGATAGCCCCCCAACCTGAAGCAAATACTCACCAGCAACCACACACCATACAACAAAAACTAACCCAGGAACCTATCCTTGCAACAAAGCCCGTTACCAACTCTGTCCACATATCTTTTCAAGGGGTACCATCAGAGGACCTAATCACATCAGCCACACCATCAGGGGCTCGTTCACCTACACATCTACCAATGTGATATATGCCATCATGTGCCAGCAATGCCCCTCTGCCATGTACACTGGCCAAACTGGACAGTCTCTACGCAAAAGAATAAATGGACGCAAATCAGATGTCAAGAATTATAACATTCAAAAACCAGTCGGATAACACTTCACCCTCCCTGGTCACTCAATTAAAGACCTAAAAGTTGCAATACTCAAACAAAAAAACAGACTTCAATGAGAAACTGCTGAACTGGAATTAATTTGCAAACTGAACGCCATTAAATTAGGCTTGAATAAAGACTGGGAGTAAATGGGTCATTACACAAAGTAAAACTATTTCCCCATGCTAATTTTTCCCATACTATTACTCACACCTTCTTGCCAACTGTTGGAAATGGGCCATCCCAATTATCACTACAAAAGTTTTTTTTTCTCCTGCTGATAATAACCCACCTTAATTGATTGGTCTCGTTATAGCTGGTGTGGCAAGACCCATTTTTTCATGTTCTCTGTGTATATAGATATCGTCCTACTGTATTTTCCATTGCATGCATCTGATGAAGTGGGTTTTAGTCCGTGAAAGCTTATGCCCAAATAAATTTGTTCATCTCTAAGGTGCCACAAGTACTCCTCGTTCTTTTTGCTAATAGAGACTAACATGGCTACCACTCTGAAAGCTTTGTTTTCTAACACTTTTAACCAGTTTCTGATCTGTCAGTGTTTTCCTTCTCACCACATGACTACGGTGAGTGCCGCTCCACTGGAGCTGAAGGTATAACTTCCGGCTTGAGTAGACGTACCTGCGCTAGCTCTGATAGAGCTGGTGTGCTAAAAATAGGAGTGTAGCCACAGCGCCATGAGTGGCTGGAGGTACAAGTCACCCTACAATCCCACCTGAAACCCTAGATATGTACTCGCCATCCTGCTGCTCACCCCACCGTGGCTACACTGCTGTTTTTAGAAGAGCTAGTATAGGTATGTCTACCTGAGCTGGGAATCGTAGCTCCAACTCTGGTGTCGACATACCCTTAGTTTCCTTTACAGCGCCCTGCAAGGGATTTATATTAGTTGCTTCTCCTTTATTGCTGTTTTCTTGACCTGCCCAGAGAATTCTAGTGGCTGGAAATGCACGATTTTCCTTTGTGGAAGCCCTGCTGGTTTGTCCCCATCCTATCTTGTTCACCTCGGAGATTTACAAATTCTCTCTTTAGTTATTGCCACTTGTACTGTGGCAACACTCGCTGCTCTGTGATTTCCAGGATCATCTTTAAAAAAAGATACTGAGGAGAAGTGCAAATTTGCTGCTGTCCAGGTCTCTGCCGTAGCCAGCGATTTCAATGAGATGGAATGAGATGGTCGCAACTCAGCCACTTCATTCAGTTCCTTCTTGGATCCTGCCATCTGGGCCTGCTGTTCAATGTATCAGTTTGTTCCAGCCCCTCCTCTTGTAACACCTCAGCCCATGGCAGGGCCTCAGCTTTATTACCTACAAAAACAGACCTGGGGAAGTACTTCCTCAAAACCTCTGTGGGGAAGACTGATGCCAGGGAATCATTTTAGATTCCCTGCAATGTCCTTATCCCCTGGGATTGCTTCCTTTACTCTTGCTGGCTCAGCAGACCCCCAGATTCTCTCCCAGGCTTCCTGCTTCTGATACACATAAAATGCCCCTCAAGTCTAGCGTCCAGTCCTGGAGAACAGTAATGCAGCCTAACTGGTCACTCAAGCTGCAGTCCTTTGGCCTGCCAAGAGGACCTTGGTGTTTGCACCAGGTCTCCTGTCCCTAGATTCAGGAAAAGGGCAGGCTTGTCTCATTGCGGGGGGAGCTGAAATGCAGCGTGGGATGCTAGGTGGGCTGGGCTAGCCAGCAAAGCCTGCACAAGTGTCACACAGAGAATGAATTGCTTCTGTTTGTTAATTCACATGGAAGAATTCCCAGGTAAACACTTAACACCTGAAGGGATCCCAGCTAGAATACAGACTATAAAGCTCCCCGTTACTGAGCTTTCATACAAGTGGTAGAAATAACCCCTGAAAACCCTCACATAGACACACTATCTAGTCCAGTACAGCCCGGTGTGATGGTGCTGCTCTGCCCTGGTCACAACCAATGCTGGTAGGCATTGCAGAGGGGTTCTGCAGGTAGGGTGACCAGATGTCCCAATATTATTGGGACCATCCTGCTATTAGGGTCTTTGTCTTATATAGGCAACTACACCCCGCCACAACCCACCCCAAAAAAACTGTGTCCCGATTTTTCACACTTGCTATCTGGTCAGCCTATCTGCAAGGAACATCTGTGACTGCAGCCTCCATAGAGTGGATCTGTATATAGAAAAGGCCAACCCTTCCTGTCAGCTGCAATGGAGGTCAGCAGGGTGGACAGATTTAAGCTGAAGATTCTGCCTAACGTAATCTTTCCAAGCTCTCACCACGGCCTTGTGGTTTCTCACCCTGACTCTGGAGTTTCCACTCATTGCATTTGTTTGTTATCTCTGTGTAAAGCGCCGGTGCCACAGATCTGTGGAGAAACGTGACCTGCTAAAGGCACGTATTTCAATCAACACCATCCCTCAGCCCTAAAAACTCTGGAGCTTCTTTTCCTTTGCAGAGCCCTGCTCTTGGGATGCCACCCTGGCTGAGAATGCCTTTATTGTGCCCGTTGGTGTTGGTGAAAGAGACAAGCTTTCGAGCTGCACAGGAGCTCTTCCTCCGGTCACAGAGCTCAGTGTAACTCCAACACTGGCCTCTCACCAGCAGAAGTTGGCCCAATAAGATACATCACCTTACCCACCTTGTCTCTCCAATATCCTGGGAACTACCTGGCTACTTCAACACTACAGACAAGTGTTATGCTGGCCAGTTAGAATTCCCATGATGTCTGATCATTCATCAAGGTGTCAGATTTGACGCGGGTGCCCCCAAAGTTACACTCCACCCACCTTGTCCCATGGATGAACTGTGCTGCGAGTAGCCAAATTCCTGACCTGCCCTCCAGCTTCAGAATACATCACTCTCAGATTATCCAGTTTGGCTGACTTGAGCTTGGTACAAGTACAGGGGGCAAAGAGGGCTTTAAGCCATGCTCCCCAATCCCAAGGCACTGGTATAGCTGAAGGCACAAGACAGAGCAAAGCCCATGAGCTGCTGTAAGGGATATGGTGAGTGTCATGTGTGTTTGTGGTGCATGGGTTGAGAATGCTTCTTTTGAGCCAGACATATCCCATGCTGGAGATCAGATGGGGGCAACTGGGTACAGACAGAAGCTATCCAGAGGAGCTGCCTTCCTATGAGAAGCTTAGGTTCTGCTGTTTATCTCTTGGGGGAAACCATGCCTGTTTTAAATCATTATGTTCTCTATTCCTTCAAGCTGGAACTCGGATCCTTCGCCTGCTGCTGCCTTTGGCCCCCAGGCTGAGCTCAGCAAGTTCATCCCTGACTGGATGTACTGGGATTCCATCCAAAAGAACAAAGGCAACAAACAACTGGTGGGCGTAGCATTTTCCAACAAGCCCTCAGGGGAGGCAGCTTCAGCACTGTGCATGGGAAATCCTACGCTACCTCACTTTGTTGACTGACATTGTGGGGTGTTGCTTTCATGTATTTAAACAGGGACTCTGAGAGACAGCCAAAGAGCAATTGCACCCTCAGAAGAGGCCTTTGGAGCTGAGGCTTCTCTGAGTTCCATTGCAGCTGTGCATTAAACGGCGGAGTATTGTCCCTGTTGGTATAAAATCCCACTGCTAATACCAATGCACTTTTCCAACAACAATTACAAGCCCCATGAGTCACCTGCAGCTCTTTAGTGGGATCAATGGAACAAAATAATATGTCTTTCAATCCCCAGCAAACAAGAGCAGTATTAGAGGGATAACTCTGTGCTTTGTGAATGCAGAGGTAAATCAACCACACAATACAAATGGTCATTGATAAATTATTTCCTTCTGCTATCTTGCTTCCCACAGGTGGACCCTGCCAAGGAATAAAGGAAAAATGAGATCATTGAGTGAATGCCTAGTTAATCCTTCATTCCAACTATTGCTTTGGACTAACCGAGCCTTTTAAGATATATCTGTACTTTTGTAACTGAGACAGCAGAAACAAAGAGGCCAAGATCATTCGTGGGAGAATGGAGAGGGATTGTTCCCTGATAAGAATGTTAACAAGGTGTCACTCCTAGTAACTGGCACAGAGTTAGTGCAGGTGTAAACAGGTGCAATTCCAGAGGCATCTGCCCCTGATGACACCTCCAAGGAACTCGACCTATTGTGCATATTTCAGATTGGGGTGAACAGTTCTGGTAGCTACTGAATCTTCATTCAGTTTTGCAGTTCTGTGGTGGTGAAGACTTTCCTTCCTTGGTGCAGAGTGTCAACTGGTTTGAGATCACTTCACCTGCCCCTGAAACGCAGCCTTTGAGAGGTAACGCAGTAGCATTTTGAGGGCAAATGTCACCCCGTGCAGAGAAGCCTGCACCAGGTCTACACAACACTTCCGTTTTATTTAAACCCTCCAAAGGGAAAATTGTATTTTCTGGGCAATTGGAAGGCAGACTGAGACAACAAGCTTGAGAGAGACCTGGGTAGCAGCCAGTGCGACCCAAAGGCTGGATGGCTCTTGCAAAGGATCAGCCTTCAACTTCAGGCCTCGGTAGAGCCCTCCATTTTTGAAAATGATTAGTGAATTTGGGTGCCCAATGGACATGGGAAGTGCTGAGGCCTGATTGTGTAGCTGGGGAGCAAGAACTGGCCCAACCCTTCCCCGTTAAAAAGCTTTAAATAGAGGCATTCCTTGGGGAGTCTACTGTTTATTAATCATGGCCACCTGTGTGCTACCGTGTTCAGACCCAAGCACGTACCCTGTGCCCCACTGCAAACTTTCTGTGCACCCCCTGGAGCTGCCAGTGCAGCGAGGCAAGCAGTGCCCATAGGGGAACTGAAAGTGCAGAGAAGAAAGGCTCCCAGAGCCCAGATCGAAACAGAGACAGAAGATCAAGGAAAGGGAAGTGGGCCCTGAGTAAATTCACTGTTGTCCATCGTGGGAGAGTCTGAAAAATGCTCTTTCATTTTGCATCTAAATGTCAAGCTGGATGCAGAGACAGGGGGTGGGGGAGTTCTACTGCAATGGCGTCTCTGCTCCCCCTCCAGCTGTGCTTTCCTCTCCCTCCCTAGCCTGGTGGGCACTGTGCCCAACTCAAAGGCATTTTCTTTCTTTCTATGTTTATCGCCTTCTAAAATAATACCATAGCGCAGCGCTTCAATCTGCTGCCCACTGCTGCTGTCTAATAGCTGAGCATTTCCCTGCTGTGTAGCGCTGTCTCAGGAACGCTGCTTTCAGGCAGGGCGCGGACGGTAAGTGGGTCTCTAGAGATTTGTTCTGAGCAGGGTTCTGCAGGGCTGGAGCATGGGGAAGAGACCAGGATTGATGGGGAAAGGAGTTCCTTCCTGAACTGGCCATCATCTCATGTCCTGACTTAACCCCTGCTGATCTCACTGACACCAATGGAGATGGCCTGGATGGAACTGGAGGCAGGATTTGACCCACAATGCATTGCAAATTTCTTCAGCTATTGTTCCAGGGCAGAAAGGAATGGGAGGAGCCTCAGGGTTTGCAGAAATCTATTTGAACCAATTTTGCCTGACCCTTGCTCTGTACCTGTCCCACATGGCCACCCACCCAGCACAAGGCTTTATCTAGGAGATGGACCGGAGCAGCAAATGTCATGTCCAGATTTGGATTTGAATCTTCTTGATGTGCAGGACGGCTGGAGGTGGTTCTGCCTCTGACAGGGAGAGTCTTGAAGTAGGATTCCCATACTCCTCGCAGTCAGTAAGAGTTCTGGGTTAGCTCCAGAGAGAAATCTCAGTCCCAGAGCTCTGATTCTGGGTCCTTAGAGAACAGGAGAGTTCTGAGTCACTGTTCTGTTCCATACCCATCTTGTTTGCGGTGTTGTTGTAGCCATGGTCGCCTCACCCACCCTGTCTCTCTGCACCCATCTTGCCATTTAGATGCGAAAAGAAAGAGCATTTGGCAAGCCCTTGCCCGACTGACAGCGTTCCTTATTTACTCACACTCTAGTTCTCTTTCCTTGATCTTCCCCCTCTATTTCAATCTGACCTCTGGAAGTCTTTCTACTCGGCGCTTCCAGTTCCCCTTTGGGCACTGCTTGCCTCGCTGCACCGGCAACTCCAAAGGGTGCACAGAAAGTTTAACACAAATACTGGCAAAACACAGTTTCCAAGGTCACCCAGGGAGCACTGCGCTGCGCCAACCAAAGACACATTCAGTTTGAGATAGAGACCTCAGCAGCCCAGCCCGTCAGCAGCTTTCTGTGCCTAGTAGGCATCCCTATAAAATCTTGTTCCAGCTGGAACGCTGGGTACATTCTTGGGGCAGGGGGAAGGAAATTAGTCACCTTACTGCTGGTTACTGCACCAGAAACTGTGCAAAACATACTTGCAGCCCTGTCCTGTGTTAGCTACGTCACAACATCCTATGGTCATTTCAGGAGGAATGTCGGAAAATCACGGCGAGACAGGCTGGAACAACAGACAGACTGGCAGCGAAGTTGTTAATTATAAAGGCAACATCCTCAGTCTTGGGTCTTTAATGTTAGGCACCCAGATAAGTAGCTAATTTTCAAATGGGCCATGCACCTAGAGTTGCTATTGAAGTATATGGGAGCGCTACGCAAATCTCACCTCTGAAAATTCAGTCACTGATCTAGATGCCTAAATATTGTTCAACACCCAAGTGTGAGCTTCTTGGCCAAAGTTTTGTTTGTTCAATTTCTTTAAAAATTCGATATTATCCAGGATTGGATGGAATCTGAACGGGGAATGAGGGGGAGAGTCACCAGCTTTGCAGTGACTGAAGAACGAGATGGCTACCATCTTCCTAGGCATTTCTACGATGCCCACTATGGTGGCACCTGGTAGACTGACCCAGTTAGTAAAGTGAACATGCAAAGCCAATGGCAGGTTAGTGACCAACATGGAATGAGCTGGTGGCTCCACTCCACTTCCTCCTGGGCCACTGGCCCCTTCAGTGGCAGCCCCCACACAGAAGCCACAGACTGAAAGAGAGTGAGTCTGAACCACCCTCTTAGCCTAGAATGGTGCCTCCAAGGCCAGGTTGAGGCTTATTGGTAGAAAAAGCATATGTGATCGCTGCCATTTTGGCCAACACACTGGGCATTGAACCAGGACCTCCAGAGCTAAAAGCACGAGCAGCTCACTTGAGCTAAAGAGCAGCTGGAATTATAACAGACTCCTATCCCCGGGGCTTGGGCGCCTAGCACTCCGGCCTCAATCCAGCGAAGCACTTTGGCGCGTGCTTCCCTGTAAACACGCGAGTGGAGCCATTGCCGGCATTTGCATTTGGAGTGAAGTCCATCCCCAAGTACACTTAGTACAGGACCAGAGCACTCAGCACGCTGCAGGATTGAGCCCTTTGGTAGACATTTATCGAATGGGCTCCAGGAATGGGCCCATTTCTCATACGGGAAGCACTGCCCCAACATATTCTCTGTCTCTCATTATCACTCACACCCTCCAGCACAGAAAACGTAGCCCAGTGCAGGATTGGAGATGGTGCCCATGGGCCTGTGTTGGTTTTCTAATGAGTGACATTGCAGGATCCTGCCAGTGCTACGAATCAGGAGCCGTTCTTGTAAACGCTCACAGCTAAGCACAGCAAGTGATTTCATTTCTGTCAACAGGGCTATTCACAGAAAGCACTACAGGTGGAATCCTGGCCCTATTGAAGCCAAGGGGAGTTTTGCTACCAGGGCCAAGATTTCACCCTATGGCTCAGTAATAAGACCAGTTCTTCAAAAGGTATTTAGGCACCTAACTCCTATTGACTTCAATGGGATTAAGGAACCTAAATATAGGATCTGGGCCTAAATGTTCAAAGGATCGTGCCCCTAAGTTAACACCACCAGGATTCTCTCCCCAGTGGTGTTTTACCCAGTATACAGTGAAACCCCACTATAACGCAATGTTTGGGGTCCAAAAAATTCCATCACGATAAATGTGGGGTCGCAGTATAGCGGGGTTTCAAGCCGGTCAGTTTAAGTCAGTGGTCCCCAACGTGGTGCATTGATGTGCACTGCCTAGTGCCCCTAGTGCCTACTGCCCAGCAAGGGAGAGAAGCCATGGCCCCACGCCTGCCTGGGACAGAGAACTCCAGGGCTGTGAGCTCCAGCACTCTCTGTCCCCGGTAGGTGCAGGGCCACAGCTTCTCTCCGGTCTTCCAGGGACAGAGAGCACCGGTGTCTGCAGCCCTGGAGAAGCCAGAGAGAAGCCACGGCCCAGTTCCTGCCGGGGACAGAGAGCACCGGCGCTCACAGCTCTGGAGTTCTCTGTCCACAGCAGGCACAGGGCCGTGGTTTCTCTCCCATGCTGGGCACTAGGCGGGGGCACATTAATGTCTCGGCGAGTGCCATCGCGTTGGGGACCACTGATATTAGGCCTTAAAGGGGAACCAACTTATGATCGCGTTATATGCGATTTCGTGTTATGGCAGGGCACGTTATTGCGAGGTTTAACTGTATTTAAAAGTAAAATTTAGACTTGAGGGGATCAAGGTGTTGGTGTCACTAAGGATAACCCTAAGTAACTTAAAAGGTAAAAGGCAATAAGGATATACAGTCTCCCTGTTTAGGCCTCAGATGAACAGAAGTTCTTCCATGTTTAAACTCTAATTGACCTAACAGGCCATAAATAGAAAAGGCCAGGTGCAACGTCCCTATCAGTTGCCATATACAGCTCAAAGTGGCTAAAGCAGAAATAAGAGGCCTGTGCACCTTAGCAGAAGGACAAGATAACTTGCAGAAGGAAAACTTACTAATGAGCTGCCGCGCCAAGATCACTTAATGCACCTGCGCTTACGTAACTGCTACAGGGGGAGGAAGGAGAAGAGGAGGGGAAGACAAAGAGTGTGTGAGAAAAGAATGCTGCAGCTGGACAAGAGAGGGAGGGGAAACGGGGGCTTGCTTGTGCAGCAAAAACGGTCTCATGGATATAAAGGAACAGACTGCTTGTTTTAGGTGTGCTGATTTGAGGCATGTCAAGTTCTCCCAGCACCACTTTGAGATCTCAAATAAACTTGGTTTGCTTCTCTACCCTGGTGTGTTTATTGGCGTGGTGCACACCGGGCGATGGATACCCCTGCTGTTGCCCCCCTCGGGCACTTTGTGCCGGCAACAAAGGGAATTTTATAACATGGATCATCTTCCTAGGTGCCTGTGTTTCTTTCCCTCTCTTTGGAGATGACAGACATGTCTGTGTGGATCCACTCCTCTTTCCTTTCTAATCTTGATTCATTCCAGGATCTCACAGCTCAGCCTGTGTGAGTGTTTTCCAGGGGAAGGGGATGGGGTAGTGTGGTGATGTTACATGTCTTGGACTGGACAGTTGTAGAAAGCAGATTATATAGATAGTGCAAATGTGTAGAGGTGTGCAGGGTTCCACACAGATGTGTGACAGAAAACCTAATAAAAAACAATTCTAATAAAATCCGGCAGGACTCAGACCGAGGAAGGTTATGGGACCAAGAGGGATCATGCTATAAAAGGGCAAAGTGTTTCAGAATTTGCTTCAAAATGGGGAAGGAACAGCTGTCAAGGGCGAATGAGTTCTCACCACAGAGTCATCACAGCAAAGGCCTGTTACCTGCTGACCTGGGGATCCCTGCGAGGCCAGTGAGTGCGTGCAGACAGATACCACTTAGCATATGGCACAAGCAGCAGATTGCAGATGAATCCTCTAGGGTTGCCAACTCTCCAGGATTGGCCTGGAGTCTCCAGGAACTAAAGATTAATCTTCAGCTAAAAATTATGTCATGTGGTGAAACCTCCAGGAATACATCCAACCAAAATTGGCAACCCTACATACACCAAGCCCCCAGCAGAGCTGCTCAGGGCTTTAAAAAGCAGCAGAGCAGGGGCACAATTCTACATCCTGCCAGCCACCCCTGCTGCCTGGGCCCTGCCCAACCTGTAGGGTGTCCCCTCTGTTGAAACAGGCAGCTCTGAGCCCAACAGTCGGATGGTGTTTGAAGTGGGCGAGGATCCTGGCTCCCACGCCCCTAGTCCTTTCCGTATATTTCCGTGACTCCCTAATCCTGGGAGGGGTTGGAGATTGCAGGGCCAACCTCTTATCTCTCCTTCCCCCCCTTTCACCCTGCTGTGTGCAGCTGTGAAGCATAAAGAAAGAAGTGCTCCTTAGCTTCAAAGCAGCTCTTGGAACGGCCAGAGTCCCAAGTGATGAGGGAGCATGTGAACCGAAGCTGGGGACTGCTCTCAGAAATACATCTGCGTCCTTACTGACTGGTATCTCCAACCTGCTACTTTGCAGCTGCAGAGTTCTTTAATCAGGGTGTGTGTGTGTGTACACGCATGTATGTATGTCTGTGCCCAGGCACTTGCATGTGTGTCTGTGCATGCCTTTGCCCAGGTGTATATGTACCCACATGTGTCTGCATGTTCCTGTGTATGCACCTGTGTTGATGTGCATGTGTGCCATGCTGGGAGTGCTTGTATTCACACACGCATACGTTCAGTTGTTTGGGTACTTGTGGGCACTTGTGTACCAGTGTTTGTGCGTAGGTGTTCGTGTGTTCACATATATGTACAGATGAGTGTGCACATGCAATCTTGCATGTCTATGCACTTGTGTATCCATGTGGGAACATGTGTTCCTCACTGTGTTTGTGCTGGTGTGCATGCCTACACAACTGGTTGAGTGGGTGTCCTGTGTGTGCGCACAACTGTTTGTGTATGTGTGGCTGGGCTTGTGTGAGCATGTTTCAGTGTGTGCCCCTGTGCTCATGCAGGTCTGTTCATTGATTGCACCTGTGCACGTGTCTATCCATGTCTGTTGTGCACTTGCCCAAAATCCCCGCTTTCCAGAGCCTTCGAGAAAATGGCCAACTGGACAGAATGCCTCCTCGCCGAGCAGGACTGTGGCGTTGTCCTAGTAACTAACCACAGGATCAGTGTTGCCTTGGAGAGTAGACGGAACAACACAAAGAAAACCCAGGCACACAAGCTTGCTGGACTGCAGCCAGGGCAGTTGGATTCCTGCAGTCCAGCACTCCGAGCTCATCCTCTGCTATTCGCATGGTGTGAGGAGCAGGCAAATGCCCCCTGAAAGCAGAAGAGACGGGGGATGAGCTCACTGCTTGGGAAGAGAATCTGCCTAAAAAGAGCCCCTCACAATACACCTCTACCCCAATACAACACGACCCAATATAACACGAATTCGGATATAATGTGGTAAAGTTGCACTCCGGGGGGCGGGGGGGGGGGCAGCGCGCTCCGGCGGATAAAGCAAGTTCACTATAATACGGTTTCACCTCTAACGTGGTAAGATTTTTTGGCTCCCGAGGACAGTGTTATATCGAAGTAAAGGTGTATTTGTAATGATTTTACCTTCACACACACCCGGGTGGCAGGGCAGTATGGCTGAGAAACTGAGGCACAGAGAGGCTAACTGCCCTGTCCAAACCCAGGCCTGCCAACTCCTGGGTGCTCTAACCACTGGGACATTCTTCCAGCCAGAGGAGGAGCCAGAACAACTAGCTGTGTCTGAAGGTGTGAAAACCCCACACCCATCTAAGCTGGGATAATTTTCTGTCTCTCAAATATTGTCTCTTCCATTCCCCTTAGGTTCTGTCCCAGCAGAGGTGCAGGGGAGCAAGGTAGGACCCCAGGTCCACCCACTCCACCAGCTCCCAACCCAGGGCCCTAGAGGGCCGTTACAGGGTTCAGACCACTCGCTGATCCACTCCAAATTATACTGCCCCAGGTCACTTCCTACCATGCTGTGGCTCCTCTGTAATTAGAAAGTAGGCAACCCTACGCAAGAGCAAAAAACTAAACACCCCTGCTCCATCCCCCACCCCTTCTCCAACACCCCATCCCCGCTTGTTCAATCCCCGCTCCCTCCGTCCCTCGCTGTCCCCCACCCTCACTCACTTTCACTGGGCTGGGGTAGGGGGTTGGGCGGCAGGGTGTGGGAGTGAGGGCTCCGGCTGGAGGGTGGGGGCTCTGGGGTGAGGCTGGGGATGATAGGTTTCAGGTGCAGGAGGGGGCTCCGGGCTGGGGTAGGGTGTTGGAGTGTGGGAGAGTGCAGGGTGCAGGTTCCAGGAGGGAGTTTGGGTGTGGGAGGGGACTCCAGGGTGTGGGCTCTGAGGGGGGACCAGAAATGAGGAGTTCAGGGTGAGGGAAGGGGTTCCAGGCTGTGGTACGGGGTTGGGGTGCAGGAGGAGGGCAAGATCTCTGGCTGGGGTTGCAAGCTCTGAGATGGGGCTGAGTATGAGGGGTTTAGGGTGTAGGAGGGGGCTCAGGGCTGGGGTGTGGGTGGGGTGCTGGGTCTGGGAAGGAGTTGGGGTACAGAGGGGGCTTGGGGTCCAATTGGCACCTACCACTGCTACCAGGAAGCAGCCGCCAGGTCCTTGTGGCCCCTAAGTACATGGGCAGCCAGGGAGGCGCCACGCACTGCCCTTGTGCACAGGCATCACCCCTGCAGTTCTCACTGGCCACAGGATCCTGGCCAATGAGAGCTGCGGAGCCGGCACTTGAGGAGGGGGCAGTGCGTGGAGTCTCTCTGGCTGCCCATGCACCTAGGGGCCACAGGGGCCTGGCGTTATTTCCACCTAATCGGTCAGTGGAGAGTGTCCCATTCTTCCCAGTCCCTTTTGAGTTTCCAGCTCCCACCGTGGTGGGAGGAGGGAATGTGGCTCACGGCTTCCAGAGTAGCCTTAGGAGTGCTGCAGCCACTTCTCTCATTGCTCCAGGTGCCAGGCTCACTTCCTGAGCAGTCTGCAGCTCCTGGGCTAACAATCCCTCCATCTGACTGGAGAAAGCTGCTGCAGGGCGGGGCCTTCCTAGCCAGTACTGCTCTGTGCCTGGCCCTGGTTTAGCATGGGGTCTGTAAACCCCATCACAACACCCACAATAACATTAGCCTTGTTTGCAACCACACCACATTGTTGACTCATATTCAGTTTGTGATCTGCTATAACTCTCAGTTCCTCAGCAGTATGACCACCTTGCCAGCTAGTTCCCATTCCTAGGGGAAGTACTTTGCACTTGTCTGTATTCAAATTCATCCTAATGGATTTAGACCAGTTCTTCACTTTGTCAAGGTCATTGTGAATTCTAATCCTGTCCTCCAAAGAGCTTGCCACCCCTCCCAGCTTGGTGTCATCCCCAGATTTTTATAAGCAAACTCTGCACTCCATCATCTAAGTCATTAGTGAATATATTGATTAGTTCCCAAGCCAGGACCGAGTCTCACAGGACCCTACTACATATGCCTTCCCAGTTTGACAGCAAATCATTGAGAACTACTGTCTGCATTCTTTCAGCCAGCTCTGCGCTCACCTTACAGTAATTCCATCTAGACCACACAGTCCTAATTTGCTAATGAGAATGTCATATGGGACTCTGCCAAAAGCCTGTCTAAATTCAGTATAAAAACAAAATTTTAAAGGTTGAAGTTGGATCAAAATGTCTTGATTTTATCAAAATGTTTCCAGGTCCATTTCAGAACAACAAAAAAAAAGTGTTAAAAACGAACAGGATCTCCCACAAAATGGAAAACCTGATTCTTGCTCAGCTGTAGCTATGCCTGTTGCACTCCCACCTAGAGAGGTTTAGCTCAGCCTTTAGCATTTGATATTTTTAGCTCTGGAGTTCTCCAGTTCCATTCCTGGCCTAGATGCCGGCTGACCCATAAACACATTATTTCCTGGACTTCACTGGGTGGGAACTAACACAACCAGGACCGTAGATGCTGGGACTAGGGTTGCGGGTCTGCCGCACCTCCTGCTTGAAGTGGATTCCACAATACACGGATTTACAGTTTGGTTCAATGGCTTTCAGCACCCCCACTATACAAATTATTCCAACACCCCTGAATGAGACTGAAATGCATCCTATCAAACATATGCAGCATCATAAATTCAGCTCATGCTTAAAAAATTCATGTAACCAGGGAAAGCAAAATCAGAGATTCCTGTGAGGGTCAACCAATGAGAACAGTAGTGGTAATAAGTAATTAAATCCAACGTGAAAGTTTTACGAGTGCCTGTAACAGATCACACTGTATCTAAGACCAATAAATCTGAAAACAATTTGTGATACGTGCTCAGATTGCCTCTGGAGAGCATGAGGCCAGAAGTACAAACCAACCAATCAAGCCTACAACATTATAGCTTCCTATTTAAAGCCTGGAAGTGTTTGTAAATGCACCAGGAAATAATATGAAAGTTAATGGAAACTATATACATATTGTTCCATAAAATGCCCAACATCTTTAGACCACACAAAGTAAAATCACCACCAGTCCAAACTCTAAGAAAATATACTCAGCGGTACCATACAGAGAGCAGAGTCTTTAATGTTGATTGCAGTCACTTAGTTTGTTACAACTCAGACCCACCAAAACAACCTTGATTCTGCTCCGGCAGTGGTGCCAGCCTGCAGCCTTCAACCCTTTGATCCTGTCTAGCCTCTAGCCTTGTTTTAAGCACCTTTATGCACACAATTAAATTTTCATCCATGGAAAACTTAAAAAAAAAAAAAAAAAAGGCTGAAGGTTTTTTGATCAAATTTTACTAACAGGTAAAACAAAACAATCCCCAATAACTGAGGATGGGAATGGAAAATGTCAACCCCAGAGGAGCCTATCATGTGCCTTGTGCAAATCATAAATATTGACATAATCCAATTAATGCAAAACTACCTAAAATACATCAATACAAACTCCTGGAGGAAAGTATTAAGCCCAATGGACTTATGGAGCTATTTAAATGACTTAAAAATGGTAAATCCCCAGACCTGTCTGGGTTTCCTCCCAGAATTCTACATATTTGTCAGAGCACAGCTGGTACAGCCACTGTCAGACGTCTTTAATGATCTTTGAAAGAGAAAGAGCCCATGATGCCTAGAGAGAAGCACAGACTGTAGTAATCCCCGAACCTGCTAAAGACGTATCCAACTTCACATCATGCAGGCCCATCTCTTTGCTAAATCAAAATGCCAAAATCTATGCTTCAGTAAATACACTGGGGAAAAAACACTGCCAAGGCACATTAACAGAGATCAGACAGGGTGTGTGTCAGACGGGATGTTCACAGACAGTGAACACCCCACCCGTTGTTATCATTAGACTCTGCTTAGCATGAACAGGCAGTTTTTAAAAGGCACACCTAGATGCATTTGGCTTAGGCTTCAAATTTCAAAATTGGAGATTCATTCTATACTGAAATCTAAATGCCACAAGAATTGGCACCTAGCTGAATGATCCCCCTTTTTTAGGAACACATCTCAAGCAGACCTCCTATTACCTCATCTCCTCGTTAGAGTAATGGAGCGGTTTGCACAGATGATCAGAAATAACCCAAATATAAATGGAATAAAAGTCAGAAACAAGGAGCAAAAACTAGCTTTTAAAGCTGATGATATTATGGCATTTGTGCCAAAGCCGCTGGGCACTACTTGAATTGTAAGTAGAAATCTTGAAATTTAGTAACATTTCAAGTTTTAAAATAAATTATGATAAATCTGAACATCTGAGCATGGAATCTGACCTTCAAACACACAAAAAACCCAAGCCAAATCAAAATGGGTGCCCACAGTACTAAAATCCCTGGAAGTACATCTATTTAAAAATGACAGAATCTTTATCATAGTAATTCCATTCCTCTGGTCAAGAAAATTAAAACAGATTTAGAAAGTTGGTCAAACTATGAAATATCATGGCTTGGTCAAATTGTGTTAGTCAAAACTAATATCTTACCTCAGATCAATTTTCCCTTCCAAATGCTACTGATCATCATCCCTTGGAAAATTCCGGAACACTGGCAATCCATGATAAACCAATTCATCTGGGGACATGAGGAGTCAAAAATGAAACCAGTCATTTTGAAAAAGGGAGGGATAAGCTTTACCAAACAGTAAAAATGTATTACCAGGCAAGCCAATCTACACTGGATCACTCCAAGCCATAATAAACACTGAAAAGAGACAGAAGAGGCACATTGTGCAACAATCAAATTCCACAGGATTCCCTGGATAAAGGAAACTTCTAGGCCAAGAACAATATATCACCCACACACACACACCTTTTATTAGAACAACAATAGAGAGCGAGATAACCCCACCTCTCACGCCCACGGTCGAGAACACCAAATTCAACCCTAATAAAACTCTGGGAAGGTTTAAGGCCTCTGAGTACGTTGGTATCATGAGATTTAGTCAATTATTCAGAGAAGCCACGTTTGAATGTTTGACATGGTTCAATAGCTTGCAGAAGTTCCACTGTATCAGAACCTGCAATTGAGAAATGTTTCAACCCGCCCTCTTAGAAAGACAAACCTAAGCTGAACATTGACAGACTTAGAAAAAACTATGCATCACGGTCCTGTGAAATACAAGGGTCAGCTCGCCACTTTCGATCAAGTTATTTTAAGTTATTACTCAGAGGAATGGCACACGTTCATGGTAAAGTGGAGGAATGCAGACCTGGGTATGGAAATTAAGTATCTGGAGCAGTGCTCCCAATATGCACAGCCAGAAAATAAAACTGTCAGAATGGGAATTTGCTACCAATGGTATCTAATCCCCTTACAATTAACCACATCTATTGTGCTGGGCAAATATAGCCTGCAGGGAGTGTGATGAAATGGGCAGATCTCGTCACTTATGGTGACCTGTCCAAAAGTTAGGGATATTTTGCTGGAAGGTTGGGGACTCCATTAAAGAGAAGATGGGTTGCAAGCTGTCAGATAACCCATTGGGGGGAGGGAGTTATTGAATTTTCCTCCAAAATTCTGTACTGTATAAAAGCCACAAAGAACTAATTACCACCCAGTAGTTGCGTTAAGATTCACAGTCACAAGATGGTGGAAAAGAGGTAATTCCCCTAAATTAGTTCTCTGGTTCCAAAAAGTACAGAAAATATTAGAAAACCTGACCCATCCAGTCTGAGTGCTGCAGGGAAGAATTAAGCAGGATGGGCAGGGATGGTGTCCCTAACCTCTGTTTGCCAGAAGCTGGGAATGGGCGACAGGGGAAGAATCACTTGATGATTCCCTGTTCTGTTTATTCCCTCTGGGGCACTTGGCATTGGCCGCTGCCAGAAGACAGGATACTGGGCTAGATAGACCTTTGGTCTGACCCGGTATGGCTGTTCTTATGTTCTTAAGTAGGAAAACAAGATGCTTACCTAGAAAACTGGTGGGCTTTCCTGGAAAGGAATCATATCCTAGCATGAAACCTGAGAGACTGGGGGATTTCTTTGAATACGAAGGATGGGAGAAAGGTTTAAACGCTAGCTTATTAGTTGGCCACCATCCCAACATTACAGATTTCTGAAAGCCAGTTTATGTATCAGAACATGTATGTACATGTGACTGAAAGCACCCCTGTATTCACACCGTAGTGTAATAATCTTTGTACAAAATATGCCTTGTGAGGAATCATTTGAAAACTAATAACTCACTAGTCAATAATATCATGGTGAAATGTACGTAGCAATATTATATGTATAGTTATGAAATCCCCCCTGTGTAATGTTCTTAGCACATGTTCAAAACCTCACAGCCCTGGGTATCTGGAAGAAAAAAAGTTGTGTTTATCTCAATTTACATATAAGTAGTAAAAGGGATCCTCACGAAAGCTGGAGAGGAGACGGCAGGAGACAAAGCAAATTTGCATGCAGCAAACATGGGTGAGAAGAAAGAACATGGAGCCTCCTTCACCACCAGACTCCATGTCGCCTTGTTTACTGTTTGAAAAAACTTGCTTTGAGGGGTCTCTCAGAAGAATCCATTTCAAACGTCAACAGGACTATAGAAAAAGAGGAGCAGAAAACCCCAAGGAATCTCTCTCTTTCTCTCTCATTCACCTAAGAAGACAAAGGAACTTTGTGGGAGAACCTGACCTGAGAATTTGGTCAGCCATGTTGCTGGGAACCTGTGGTAAGGATTTTACCTAGAATCAAGTCTAGCTTGTTGAGCTTTAGCTCCCAGTAAGTATTTTAGCTTTGTCTTGTAACCATTTCTGACTTTAATACTTTACACTCACTTAAAACCTCTCTCTTTGTAGTTCAATAACTTTTTTTAATCTAAGCTATTTCAGTGCAGTGTGTTTAAAATGAATGGTTGGAAACTCCAGTTAAAGTAGCGAACTGCTGAATATTGGCTCTTTACAAGGGCAAGGGAAATTTAATATCTGAATTGTCCAAGGAAGGGCTGGCCAGTGCAGAGCACACATTTTAGGAAAATTCAGGAGGGTGTTGAGGTGACCCTTCCAGGGGTGCTGGAACTAAGGGTGCTGGGGATGCTGCAGCACTCCGTGGCTCAAGTGGTTTCCATCACATACAGGGTTTACCGTTTGGTTCAATGGCACTCAGCTCCCCCACTGTACAAATTGTTCCAACACCCCTGCACCCTGCGAGTAATAACCCAAACTGGTGGAGCCAAAGTGTGGCTGGTGTGTTGTTGACAGACTGCTGGGGACAGACCTGCTGGACCAGGGCTGCAGCCATACACAGACCCTCAGGGTGTGACCTGACTGCTGGTAGACTGTTTGTGAGCAGCCTGGGTTGGGAGCTGTGCACGGCACCCAAGGGTGCAGGGCACTGGTGACAACCCCTCACTGGTCTGAATTTTGCCCTGGAATGTGACAGTACGTCACACCTCTTCACTGTGGAATAGTAAAGCTCATATTAGAACCGGGTTCCTGGGGAATCTCAATTTTGTACAAAGCCACCATTTACAGAAGGGTTTTACACAGACACACACGCACGCACGCACGCACACACAAGGAAAAAGACACATCATAGCTTTCTAGAGGGTTAAAAGACAGACAAAAATAAGGGCCTATCAATAGATAAAACCTCATTTAGAAACAGGATATTGATATTCAATTGACAATAAAAAATAAAATGTATCCAACCTGTGGTTTTTAATTGCTTAAAAGGACAAAGATTAAATAAGGGATCATCAATATATAAACTACTCATCCACAGAGAAGTTTTATAATAAAAAATAAACTTTGAAAAAAACAAACTATACTTTTTGACTGCATGAAAGTGAAAGATAAAGGCTTGCAGCCGCTGACGCTATTATCTGAAGAAACAAGCCTCTTAGCCTCCTTTTTTCCTAAAGCCGCCATCTTTTGCAGAATCTTCAGTGACAGAATTTTTTAATTGTAGGATTAAAATTAAACACAGTGAGAATTGTAACTAACCGTATAAAAGCATACTATCCCAGGCTCTTAAAAACAACAGAAGCATCATTTTACATTGGATCTATACCTTACCTTACAGAGACAAAGCACAGGCAATTGCTAAGTTGACGTCTTTTCCATAATTAAATAATCATCATTTTGCAGTGAGACAGGTGCTTGTTACACCTCCAGTTTAGCAAAGGTTTGCCTAAATGAATTGCCCAGGATGCAAAAACACCCCCAAGCAAACAAAACCACTGGAAATAGAGCTCACCTGTCTATCATTTGTGAAGTGTGAACAAAATTTTAGATTCAGGTGACAGTATAAAATCCCTACCATTTACAGAGGGACTTTACAATAAATAGTAAAATATTCAGGTTTTCTGGCTGTTTAAAGGACAGAGAGAAGAATGCTTGCATATCCCCACCCCCCAGGCTTTTTTCCCGTGGTGTTTTAGCTTTTACCTGAAGAAGCAGGATCCACCCTGCATGTAGATTTCTTCATTTCCCAAACCTAGTTACTCAAAGACGTGTATTTCTTCACAGCCTTTCCTATTATTGCTAATTATCACCAATTGTCTTAAGTTGCGCTTACATTTTGTGAAGTTTTTGACGGACAAATAAATGTTAAAAAACATAAAGCACAGAATGCTCAAGACGCAGCACCACTCACCCCTTCCTTGACCCTACTTCCCAAAACAATTACGCAAATATTGCAGCCAACTTGTACGCATGGCTATAGATAAACCATTGTAGGCATTTACATTAGTTTACATTAGTTTGTAGATAAGTCACCTGCTCTCACACCCACTCATCCAGACTTGTTTTTTCAGCATTAATGTACACAAAGTACACGCAGCCTAACTTAAAGGAAATCTAATGGTGCAACGTTGTTTAATATGCCCATGTATGAGGCAAAATGTAGGACTAATGTAAACTATTCTACGTACAAACAGTGGATAACACTTTTTACTACGACTTTTTCCACAAACTATCCCCTTTTTGTGAAGGTAAAGCTGCATCCTTCAGTGCTTAAGGTGTGGGATGTAGCATAATTACATTGATTAAACATTTAAAATCAAACAGATCTGTATTAATTTATGCATGGGAAGTGTTGTACATGTTATCACACTGAGATACACACTGAAGTGCCTGTTTCTTCCGGGAACATTTAGCTTAGGAGAAAGATGTGGAGAAGGTTATAGCTTTAGATTTAAAAAAAAAACAAACCACCACATCAGGAAAGGAGGAGGAGGTGGTGTGGGCTGGGGCTGTTTCTTCCGATAAGCATCAGAGGCTACAGCCTTATCTCTGACCTTCACGCAGTCACAAAGCATGGTTTGTGTCTAAACATTTTCTTTATTTTTTGTTTAAAACTCTCAATTGAAGGGCTTTATCTGGAATCTAAAGGTTTCTGTACAATTTACAAGTGATGAATCTATTAAGAGGCCTATGGCCCATCTTGGTCAACTTCAGAGAAGATTTTGTATGTGGCAGTCTAAAAAGCGAACAGCATGTTGGAAATCTTTAGGAAATGGATAGATAATAAGACAGAAAATATATTGCCTCCATATGAATCCATGGTACGTCCACATCTTGAATACTGTGTGCAGACCTGGTTGCCTGTAGCAGGGTGGATCTCTGCTCCGGCCCTGAAGGGGTTAAAAACAGCCCAGGGAAGGGGCCGGGGCTGGAGAAAGCAGCCTTTTAGGCTGGGCTGATTGGGGGAAGTGGCAGCAGCTGGGGCCACGCCCCAAACTGAGCCACAGGCCCTTATATAAGGGCAGAGAAGCCAGGAGCCCAGGAAGTCTCTCTCTGCGTTCAGAGGGAGAAGGGCCTGGCTGCTGCAAGGGACCAGACAAGGTACCTAGGGTGAAGCAGGGCTGGGGAAGGCAGCGGAGCCGGGGAGCTCCTGCCTGGAAAGCCCCAGGCTGCGGCCTAGGAGTAGGCTAAGAGGTACTGGGGTTGCAGGGTGCAACCCAGGGGTAGGCCAAGGCAGCAGGTCCAAACCTCTTTGCCGATGATGAGAGGCTAATACTGCAGTCTGCCCCAGGGCGTGGGGCTAGCTAATGACTGGGCAGTTGCCAAGACCCTGAGGCAAAGTGGGGATAGAGTGGGGGGTTCCCAGGGAGGGGAAACCCTGAAGGAAAAGGGGTTACTGCCAGGGGGCAGAACCCCACGTAAAAGGGGCACCGGGGTCCAGGGAGGGACACGGGGCCCGTGGCAGAAGCCGGAAGGCGGATCATCGGCCTGCAGAGGGTGCTCCAGCTGCATATTTGAGCTAATTCCTGAAGTGACCAGCAGGAGGCGCCGCAGGGGTGAGTCCCGCCCGGTTACATTGCCCCATCCCAAAAAATGATATATTGGAAAAAGTACAGAAAAGGGCAATAAAAAATGATGAAGGGTATGGAACAGCTTGTCCGTGAGGAAAGATTAATAAGACTGGGACTTTTCAGCTTGGAAAAGAGACAACTAAGAGGGGATATAGTAGAATTTTAGAAAATCATGACTGGTGTGGAGAAAGTGAATCATCATCATGTTCCCATTACGCCTCGGGCATTTAGGGGTGTGGCGAAGCTTCTCCACTCCTGTCTGCTTCTTGCAAGACTTTCATGGTTTCCCTAGCAGTATCCCAGGATTTTCAGCTTGGCTTCCGCAGCTCTTCATCATGTTGTTTTCATCATGCCTCGTTTTCACTTGTCCATCTTATTGCTACTCTGGTGGTGGAATCAGTTTCCATCCGAAACATATGACTGATCCATCTCCAACGCCTCCTGGCAATGATGGTGCTCAGATCCTCTTGGCTGCACTATGTCAACAGATCTTGGTTTGAGATTATTCTGGGCCGAAAGATAGGGAGAATTTTTCTGAGGCGAGTTGTATCGAATGAAGACAGTTTGGACATGTCAGACTTTCTCATTCCTCAGCATTCTGCACTATAAAGGAGTGTTGAAAGTACGCAGCTTTGATCAATCTTGAGTTTGGTTTTGGTGTTGTGAAAATGAACGAAGAAGTATTATTTAAACTTCTTCCATACCACAAGAATTAGGGGTGACCAAATGAAATTAATAGGTAGCAGGTTTAAAACAAACAAAAGGAAAAGACAGTTACTCACCTTTGTAACTGTTGTTCTTCGAGATGAGTTGCTCATATCCATTCCAGTTAGGTGTGCACGCGCGCGTGCACATTCATTGGAAGACTTTTACTCTAGCAACACTCAGTGGCTGGCAGGGCACCCCCTGGAGTGGCACCGCTATGGCGCTTGATATATACCCCTGCCAGCCCATCCGTCCCTCAGTTCCTTCTTGCCAGCTACTCCGACAGTGGGGAAGGAGGGCGGGTTTGGAATGGATATGAGCAACACGTCTTGAAGAACAACAGTTACAAAGGTGAGTAACCGTCTTTTCTTCTTCAAGTGATTGCTCATATCCATTCCAGTTAGGTGATTCCCAAGCCTTACCTAGGCGGAGGGGTTGGAGCGAGACATTGCAGAATGTAAGACCGCTGAGCCAAAGGCGGCATTGTCTCTGGATTGCTGGACCAATGCGTAGTGCGATGCAAAGGTATGGATGGAAGACCAGGTAGCTGCACGGCATATTTTCTGTATGGGAACATGGGCCAAGGACGCGGCAGATGAGGCTTAAGCCCGAGTAGAATGTGCGGTGAGATGGCCGGTTGGAACGTGAGCCAAGTCATAGCATGCCCGAATACAGGATGTCACCCAAGATGAAATTCATTGGGAAGAGATTGGCATGCCCTTCATGCGCTCTGCCACCGCTACAAATAGCTGAGGCGAACGCCGGAAGGGTTTGGTCCTCTTGATGTATAAGGCGAGAGCCCTGCAGACATCCAGAGTATGCAGCTGTTGTTCCCGATGCGATGAATGTGGCTTCGGAAAAAAGACTGACAGAAAGGAGTCCTGATTAACGTGGAAGGCAGAGACCACCTTAGGGAGGAATGCTGGGTGCGGTCACAGCTGTACCTTGTCCTTGTGGAATACTGTATTCAGGGGATCCACAGTCAGCGCTCGAAGTTCCGAGACTCGCCTAGCCGAGGTGATTGCAACGAGGAATACTGTCTTCCAGGACACGTACAGCAGTGAGCATGTGGCTAAAGGCTCAAAGGGGGGACCCATGAGCCTAGCTAATACGAGGTTTAGATCCCAGGTAGGGATTGGGCATTTGACCTGAGGGGTAGAGTCGCTCCAAGCCTTTGACGAATCTGGAAACTATGGGGTGAGAAAAAATGGAACTGCCAGTTTCCCCAGGATGGAAGGTAGAAATAGCTGCAAGATGCACCCTTATAGAAGAGATCGCCAGGCCCTGCTCTTTGAGGGACCATAAATAGTCCAAGATAATGGGGACCGATACAGTTTGAGGGGTAAGGTCATGCTGGGTGCACCAGTGAGAGAAGCGCTTCCATTTAGTGAGATATGTTGTTCGCGTGGAAGGCTTTCTGCTTCCCAGCAGCACCTGCTGCACTGAAGTGGAACAACGCAGCTCCAATTGGCTCAACCAGAAAGAAGCCATACTGTCAGATGAAGGGACTGCAGTCCGGGTGGTGAAGCCTGCCGAAGTACTGCGTGATGACGTCCGGGCAGAGTGGCAGGGGAATTGGGTCTGTCAGAGAAAGGTCGAGCAGCAAGGTGTACCAGTGCTGTCTCGGCCATGCCGGGGCGATCAGTATTAGGCAGGCTCTGTCCCTGCGGAGCTTGAGTAGAGCTCGGTGGACGAGAAGAAATGGTGGGAAGGCATAAAATAGGTGACCTTCCCACGGAATTAGGAACACGTCTGAGAGGGAGCCCGGGGAGCGACCTTGTAGGGAGCAGAACACCCGGCATTTCCTGTTCACTCTAGAGGCAAAAAGATCTATGTGGGGAAAGCTCCACCTCCGGAAAACAGAATGGAGAATGTCCGGACGGATGGACCACTCATGCGACAGGAAGGATCTGCTCAGATGATCTGCAAGCGTGTTCCGGACTCCTGGGAGGAAGGAGGCTACTAGGTCTATGGAGTGGGCTATGCAGAAGTCCCACATCTGGATCTCCTCCCTACAAAGGGGGGAGGACCGTGTCCCTCCCTGTTTGTTTATGTAATACATGGCCATTGTGTTGTCCGTGAACACTGCAACACAACGGCCCTGTAGATGGCGTTGGAACGCTCGACACGCCAGCCGGACCGCTCTCAGCTCTCGGAAATTGATGTGTAATGTCAACTCCTGGGACAACCAAAGGCCTTGAGTGCGAAGGTGCCCTAGGTGAGCACCCCAGCCCAGAGATGATGCGTTCGTTGTTAGCGACGTGGAGGGCTGCGGTGGAAGGAAAGGCAGATGTGCACACACCAGGGATGACATTCGCCACCAGTCGAGGGAGCCCCAGAACGCTCGGCGGAATTGTGAGTATAATGTCTATGGCGTCTCTGCCCAGATGATAGGCTGAGGCGAGCCAAGTTTGGAGAGGACGCATTCGCAGTCTGGCGTGCTTTGTGACGAATGTGCATGCAGCCATGTGACCAAGGAGGCCAAGGCAAGTGCGGGCAGAGGTTGTTGGGAAGCTCTGAAGTCTTTGTACAAGAGAGACTATAGCCTGGAAATGATGTGGGGGAAAACTGGCCGTCGCAAGGTTGGAGTCCAGCATGGCCCCGATAAACTCTATCTTCTGCGTAGGCACCAGAGTGGACTTTTCTAAATTGATTATCAGGCCTAGATGCGTGAACAGGTCCTTGATGATGGTCACATGACTGATGACTTGTGCCTTGGAGGCCCCTCGAATAAGCCAGTCGTCGAGGTAAGGAAAGATATGTATTCAACGACGCCGTAGGGAAGCTGCAATGACCGCCATACACTTCGTGAAGACCCGAGGAGCCGAGGAGAGGCCAAAGGGAAGGACAGTAAACTGATAATGTCGATGATTTACCACAAAGCGTAGATACCATCTGTGCAGAGGGTAAATTGCAACGTGGAAATATGCGTCCTTCATGTTGAGAGCGGCGTACCAATCTCCGGGATCCAGGGAAGGAATGATGGTTCCCAGGGATACCATGCAGAACTTGAACTTTTTCATGAATTTGTTCAGTCCTTGCAGGTCTAGGATAGGTCGGAGGCCCCCTTTTGCCTTGGGGATTAGGAAATATCGGGAATAAAATCCCTTGCCCCTATAATTCTCGCGGTACCTCCTCTATAGCTCCGATTGTAAGGAGTCTCCAGACCTCCCTGGGGTGAGGAGTTGCTCGTGAGAGGGGTCCCTGAAGAGGGACGAGGAGCGGGGGTGGGGAGGGAGGGGGGAGACAAACTGAAGATGGTATCCAGTTCCACCGGTGCGTAGGACCCAACAATCTGAAAGTTAATTGGGGACCACGCAGGGAGGGACGGGGAAAGGCGATTGTAGAACTGTAAAGGGACCGGAGGCAAATTGGTACACTGCTTCCGGGCGCACCTCAAAGTTTGATTGGGTCCCACTGTTGGGTTTGGTGGGACTGAATTGTTACCCCCTGAGGTCCGCAAGACTGATGTTCGCAGTTGGTAGCGCAATTCGTCTTCTGGCAAAAGTCTTTGCCTTGGCCTAGGCAGGGGTAAGGGTGCGAGTTGGGAGCGGAATGACGTCTTGAGTCTGGTGGCGTATGCATTCCCAGCGAAATGCATAATTACGCAGTTGTCCTTAAACTCGCAACCTGGGATCCCATCTTTTGTGAGAACAAGCCCTGTCCATCAAATGGCACGTCTTGTATGGTATGTTGAATTCAGGTGGCCAGGCCTGACACTTGCAGCCATGATTACGTCACATGTTAATTCCAGAGTGACCGTTCTAGCCGCGAAATCGCAGCATCTGAGAAGGCCCTGTAGGGAGGTTCTCGCAACTCTCTTCCCCTCCTCCAGGAGTGCTGTAAATTCCTGGCGGGAGTCCTGCAGGACCAGCTCTGTAAACTTCCCAACCGCCTCCCAGGCGTTGTAGTTGTACCTACTCAGGAAGGCTTGTTGGTTCACTACCCTGAGTTGGAGGCCTCCCATGGAATAGATTTTCCGTCCCAACAAATCCATACGCCTGGCCTCCCTTGATTAGGTGCAGGGGCTTGTTGGCCGTGGCGCTCCCGTTCATTGACGGACTGTACAACCAATGAACAGGGAGGGGGGTGCACATAGAGGTACGCATACCCCTTGGAAGGCACCATGTACTTCTGTTCGACCCCTCTGGCTGTGGGCGGGATGGATGCCGGGGATTGCCAGATGGTGTCTTCTCTAGCCTGGATCGAACGGATGAAGGGGAGAGCCACTCTATCTGGTGTCTCCGCAGACAAAATGCTTGTCACCAGGTCCTCCATCTCTGGATCTTCCTCTACCGGTAAGTTAATATTCTGGGCAACACGCCGCAGAAGGTCCTGGTGTGACCTGACGTCAATCGGAGGTGGGCCCGATGATGATGATGTCCCCGCTACTGCCTCATCCGGAGAAGAGGAGGATGACAGCCCAGGGACGAGTGGGTCCTGCACTGACTCCTGATCCTGGCAGACCTCCAGAGCCGTAAGATCGTGTGGTTCCAGTGTGTGGGTATGGGTTTCCTCTGTACCAGCCGGGGAAGGTCTGCTCACAGTGGCCTCTGGCACGCGGTGTTCTGAGTGACTGGAGCATGATGGGCCAGCCGGGTTCCCCTTGGGCTTGGTGATAAGCCCAAGGTGTCCAAAAGGACCACTGATGAGGTCCGTGTTCCTGGCCATAGGTATGCGTATCCGAATCTCCATAGGAAGCACTGTCCGCATGGGATGAGACGGATGGATGACGAGAAGGCCAAGGAGGAGCTGAGGCCGATTGGATCGGGTTTCTGCGTCCATTTGGTCCTTCTCTACGCAGTATCTGAGAACTGTACCGGGAGTCGTATCGGTGCCAAGAGTGGGACCAGGACCTGCGACCAGCACGGTGCCGGGAGGTCGACCGGTGCCTTGAATCTCCATGCCAAGATCAGCTGCGAGAGGTATGGAGGTGCCGGGACCTGGACCAGTGCCGAGAGTACCAGGACGGCAACCGGGATCTCAAGAGGTGCCGTGAGTACAACCAGTACCGAGATGGAAAGCGGTACCGGGACTGCGAGCAGTGTCGGGATCGGGATCGATGACAGGACCGAGAGTGCCTGCAGGACCTGGATCGTGACCAGCGATGTTCGATGGCACCAGGTGAAGATGGCCTCATCATGGTGGGCTTGCCCAATGATTGAACAACCTGCACCGGCGGTGCCGGGGGTTGAGGCAGCTAAGGTTCCGTCAAGGCAATCAGTTCTCCTGCTGTGGAGAATGTCTCCAGTGTGGAGGGCACGACAAGCTCTACCACGGCGTGTGCCAGGGAGCTGATAGGCACTGGACTCGACGGCTCTTGTGAGACCGGAATCAACGGTGCAGAGGTCTTCGGTGCTGTGGCAGTTGGCGGTGCCGGGCGGTCCAACTTGGATGTACGCTCTGACTGCGGCGTAGACACAGGGGCCGCAGGAGTCTTATGCCTTTTGCTCCTTGGGGAGAGGGAGCTGTGCCGGGCAGAAGCTTGGGCCGGTGAAGGCTGGTGCCAAGAAGCTTTCACTGCAGTCATGCGCTCCGGTGCGGAGGAGGCACTTGTCCCCAGTGCCGCAGTCGGTGCCAATGATGGAGGAGTTAGAGCTGCCTCCATCAAAAGTTGCTTCAGGCGAATGTTCCGTTCCTTTTTTGTCCGGGGCTTGAAAGCCTTGCAGATTCGACACTTGTCCGCGAGGTGGGATTCCCCCAAGCACTTTAAACAGGAGTCGTGAGGGTCTCTAGTGGGCATCGACCTATGACAGGCCGCGCATGGTTTGAAGCCCGGGGAACCGGGCATGGGCCCCAGTACCAGGTGAGGAGAAGGGGCTAACCCCCAATCCTCTTTAACTATATACAATAACTACTACCAGAACTACTAAAACAGAACTAACCAGGACTATAGAAAATCGAACTATATACACAATAACTATATAAACAAGCGAATAGCTAGGGAGGTGGAGATCAGCTAAGCCGCGCTCCACTGTTCCAACGACCAACACGGGCGGTAAGAAGGAACTGAGGGACGGATGGGCCGGCAGGGGTATATATCAAGCGCCATAGCAGCACCACTCCAGGGGGCGCCCTGCCGGCCCACCGAGTGTTGCTAGGGTAAAAGTCTTCCGATGAACATGCACGCGGCGTGCGCACACCTAACTGGAATGGATATGAGCAAGCACTCAAAGAAGAAGTATTTCTTCATGCAATGCACAATCAGCCTGTGGAACTCCTTGGCAGAGGATGTTGAGAAGACCAAGACTATAACAGGGTTTAAAAAAAGAACTAGATAAGTTCATGGAGGATAGGTCAATCAGTGGCTATTAGCCAGGATGAGCAGGAACGCAAAACCAAAACCATTTCAGCAAAACTTTAAAACAGCTAACATTTTTTATTTTTATTTTTTAAAAATTGGGATAGCAAATCTTGTAAACATCTCAATGTATTTTTTATTTCATTAGACCTCTTCTCTTTGGTAAAGACAAAACAAAAATGTTTATGAGAGGTGAAGACAGAAGTTACAGTTTTGAAGGCACTCGACAATGTTGCGCTTTATATAAGGGAAGGAAAATTAATTTACTGAGGCCTTGTCAATGTGATGATAAATTCCTTTCCCCATTCTGTTTGTTTTGCAGATAGCAAAACTTTATAGAGCTACGGAAGTAAAGCTGGTGATGCATTTTGATTATATCACAGGGATTGTAATTGTGGGGAAAAAATTGGGCTTGAAGTTTTGCACCAGTGTGGCTGCACAGGAGAGCCAGTGGCTTTGCGCCACCCCCTCATCCCCCAATTATTCTTTTTAAGTTTCATGTTAAGTCTCTATTTTCTTAAAGATCAGTGGTTGTATGTGTGGGGGTCCTAACAAACACGAATTCTTGTTGCTGTTAAGGTAATTCTGCAAAATCTCAGTAAGGTTGCAATAACTAGGATTTTGGTTACATTACAGTGCTTGTCTTCTCCATCAGAAGTGACCTGCCGTGCAGTTTTTTTCCTGTACATATACTCCTTCCTCCTGACCCGTTCGTCAGGGTTATGTGCTGTGTCTGAACCCTGGTGAAAAGCGTTTAGAAAAATTGGGAAAAGAGGTAACAATGGCTCAGGAGTTCGGGGAGAGTTTCTGCAGGACACACATTTAATGGCTCAACCATGACAATTAACAAAGCGCGGATACAAAACTGTTTCAATACAAAAAGATTTCAAACATTTATTAAAATGTCCCTAAAAATCTAGACCAACTCTTAGCCCATGCTCTGTTTTTTCATGTTACTTTTAAAAGTCTGGGTTATTCTGTGTCTGTGTCTCTTAAGTGTTTCATGGTTTTTAATTTTGGTATTTTGATAGACTGAGCAAAATGAAGTTAGTAGGGCATAATATTAACTGCCAAAGCATTTAAGATACAAATAAAATGTTCTTAAAATACAATGTATCTCCTGCCTCTCAAATACTAAAATACAGGTTCCCTAATACTCCATTCTTGCTTTTATATTATTTATTAAATCCATGTTCAATCAATTTAATCACTTTACATCCCAGACCTTAAACACTGAAAGAATTACAGCTTTTCCTTAACAAAAAGGGGAGCGCTTGCAGGGGGAAAGTAGTCAAAACTCTTCGTACAAAAAATAGTTTTTAACTATTCCTGCATTTTGTCCCATACATGGGTGTATTAGCCAGTTACCTCATTAGATTTCTTTTAAATTAGGCTGTGTATATTTTGTATAAATTTATGCTGAAAAAACACGTGTGAATGTGTGTGTGAGTGGGTGGTGTGAGAGAGTGATTGATCTATACATTAAAATGTGAATGTATGCTTAAAGTAGTTTATAAAAATAGTAAACAATTGGGTTTGAATGCATGCTCAATTGTTATGGGAAAGAGGAGGGAGGAGGTGATTGATGGTGCTATGTGTTGGGGCTGGGGAGAAATATTCTTATCTCTAGTGAAAAGCAAAAATCAACTGTGACGAACTGGGACTGTTCTTAATGTTTGCTCTGAATACTGTGTTGGTGCCTCAGTGTCCCCTAGGCAGTTCTTAAGTATCTAGGTGGTGGGATAAGGGTGTGTGATTGCTGCAGAGCAAAGGGCCAGTGCACCTAAATGCCTGGCACTCTGTCTCCTAGCAACTGATGGCCTGGGCCCCTC
Organism: Chelonoidis abingdonii; assembly: GCF_003597395.2. Classification (NCBI taxonomy): domain Eukaryota; kingdom Metazoa; phylum Chordata; order Testudines; family Testudinidae; genus Chelonoidis; species Chelonoidis abingdonii. The sequence continues at coordinate 6,150,189 of NC_133792.1, forward strand.
CTCTGCAAAGTGGTGCCAATCTTGAAGGTGGTTGGAGGAAAGGGATCAGGTGACCTCCTTGGCCCGGGAAAGGAGCTGAGCGAGAGGAGGGGCTGGAGGGGTGGTTAGTCGGTGAGCTGCTGGGTCACGTGAGAGTGAAGTGAGACCTAGGGAGTCTGGCTGCTCAACTGGCACCCCGCAGGAATGCCCGCCGGCATCCACGGCGCGAAAGGTCCGAGGTCTAGGGGTCTTTCGCTGTATCTACCAAGCTCTGTTTTTAGACCCTGTTGCCTGTCATCAATAAACCTCTGTTTTGCTGGCTAAGAGTCACGTCTGACTGCAAAGTGGGGGCGCAGACGCCTTGATGGCTTCCCCAGGACCCGCCTGGGATGCTCGATGTGGAGCACACGGAAGGGCAGGAGGATGTCTGAAGGCTTCAAGAAGGTGAGACCCAGGAGGTGAAGACGTGTGAGGCTTCTTGGCCTGAACAAGTCTGCTCCAAGGGAGAGGAAGCTCCCCAAAGTCCTGACTGCTTAGTGGTGGAGCAAGTGCTCAGGAGGGCAATCGCCCGGGGACCTCCGTGACATTCAACTTTCACATAAAATAGTTTGTCACTATGCTTTACATTTTGTTCTGCATGGGATTCGAAGGGCGCGTTCTGGACAGGTTCGCCGCCCCAAGCGGTGGGCGGCATGCCACGGGGCCGCCTCCGGCGACCGGCAGAGCGCCCCTGCGCGCATGCTGCCCCAATTTCACCGTGTTCAACAGCTTCCACTCCACCATCAACCTAGCCTAGACCAATGGACACGGGAGGCTTCCACTTCCTAGACACCACGGTTGCAAATAAGATGATGGTCACATTAACACCCCCTCTACCAAAAACCTACCAACGTTCCATCCGGGCACATCACACGCTCCATGTCTAACCAAGCACTGAGGTACAACTGCACTGCTCGTGACCCCCTTCAGACAGAGACCAACACCTACAAAATCTCCACCAAGCATTCTCACAAAACTACAATCCTGCATTGAGGAATAAGAAACAGTCAACAGAGAGACAGACGGTGTAACCCAGAAGCCTCCTACTGCAAACAAACCCCAAGAAAGAAACCAACAGGACTTCACTGGCCATCACATACAGCCCCACTAAAACCCTCCAACGCCATCATCAGGGATCTACAACCCATGCCTGGACAATATCCCACACTTTCATAGGCCTTGGGTGGCAGGCCAGTCCTCGCCCACAGACAACCTGCCCACCTGAAACATAATTCTCACCAGAACTGCACACCGCACCATAGTAACTCTACGCTCAGAATCAATCCATGCAACAAACCTCGAGCAAACTCTGCCCAACATATCTACACCCAGCCGACCCATCACAGGACCTAACAGATCAGCCATACATCACGTGGTTAATTTTCACCTGCACCGTCCACCAATGTAATATACGCCATCATATGCCAGCAATGACCCCTCTTGCTATGTACATCGGCCCCAAACTGGACAGTCTCTACGGAAAAGGATACTGGACACAATTTGATATAGGATTGGCACATATACAAAAACCTGTAGGAGAGCACTTCCACCTCCCTGGCCACGCTATAGCAGACCTAATTAAGGTGGCCATTCCTGCCAGAACAAAAAACTTCAGGACCAGACTTTCAAGAAGAAATGCTGAGCTTCAGTTCAACTGCAAATGACCCATTCAGCTCAGGATTGACAAAGACTGTGAATGGCTTGCCAACTACAAAACCAGCTTCTCCTCCCTTGGTTTTCACACCTCAGCTGCTAGAACAGGGCCCCATCCTCCCTGATTGAACTAACCTCGTTATCTCTAGCTTGCTTGCATGTATATACCTGCCCCTGGAAATTTCCACTACATGCATCTCATGAAGTGAGTATTCACCTATGAAAGCTCATGCTCCAAAACGTCTGTAAGTTTATAAGGTGCCACAGGATTCTTTGCTGCTAAAAAGGAGAAAAAAGGATGCAAGGGTGACTATGCAGGCATTCTTCCCTGTCACCTAACAGTCAGACAACCTTAGCTTGTCCTTTAACGGTTTATTTTTTATTGCAAAGCCCCTCTGTAAATGCTGGAGGTTTTATATTGTCACCGGGAATCTTAAACTATGTTCAAACTTTACATGGACTATATTTCCAGGGCTTTTTTTGTTTTATTTTCCTGCATGTTGGGCAATTCATTTAGGCAAATCTTTGCTAAACTTGAGGTGCAACAAAGGCCTGTCTCTGTTGCAGAACAATGATTATTCAGGGCATGGCTACACTTACAGATGTAGAGCGCTGTGAGTTAAACCCGCCTTCAGAGAGCGCAGTAGGGAAAGTATTGCAGTCTGTCCACACTGACAGCTGCCAGTGCAGTGGCATGGCCGCATTTGCGTCACTTGCAGCAGCATTGGGAATGGTATTATGAGCAGCTATCCCAGCATGCAAGTGGCTGCAATGTGCTTTTCAAATGGGTGTGTGTGTGGAGAGTGACAGGGAATGTGGTGTGCATGTGGGGGGGAGAGAGAGTGGGTTTTGGGGGGGGCTGAGAGCATGTCAGCCTGCTGTCTTGTGAGTTCAGACAGCAGCAGACCTCCCCACCCCCCGCCTCTCTCACACACAGTATTCCCAGTAATGGTTTGCATGCCGGCTGTCAGAAACAGAGCTTTGAAAGGGCATTTCTGCATTCCTACAGGAGTTCAAAACGATTAGAAGAGTGGCCACTTGACTTAAGGGGATTATGGGACATTTCCGAAGGCTGCAGAGCACAGTAATGCAACACCTCGTTCACACTGGTGCCGCAGCACTCCAGCTTAGGCACAGCAAACATTATTCCACTTGTAGATGTAGAATACCAGCAGTGCTGTAGCTGTGGAGTCAGAGTGCTCTAAATGCCTTGCCAGTGTGCATGGGGAGTGAGCTAAGGCGCCCGGGGCTCCTTTTTTGTGTTGTAACTCGCACGTATAGCCAAGCCCTTAATATTAGACCCAACAAATCCTGCCTCTTAACAGAGGGTTAGACTAGATGACCCTTGCGGCCCTTCCTCACCCTGTGGTTCTATAGTTTTAATTATGGAAATGAAAAACGTAGCAATTTCCTTTCTTGGTCACTGTAGGCATTGAGGAGCTCATAGACTCATAGGTCAGAAGGGACCAATATGATCATCTAGTCTGACCTCCTGCACAAGGCAGGCCACAGAACCCTACCCATCCACTTTTATAACAACCCCTAACCCATGACTGAGTTATTGAAATCCTCAAAATTGTGGTTTGAAGACCTCACAGCTAGCAGAAGAATTCCACCAGCAAGCGACCCATGCCCGCACGCTGAGAGGAAGGCGAAAAACTCCAGGGCCTCTGCCTAATACGCCCCGGAGGAAAATTCCTTTCCCGAACCCCAATATTGTGTGATTCAGCAAACCCTGAGCATTGTGGGCAAGACTTCACCAGCATGCACCAAACAATGAATATCTCAGCTATTCCCAAGGTACTCTAGTCAAGCCTGATATCGAATACAGCCTTTGCCCATTCTCTACAACTTCTCCTGGTTTCCCTCACTGACCATTGAGCAGATTATCTGCCGAATTTAATCCAAAGATCACTTGCCCAAATTAACTATCCCGATAATTCATCCCCTCCCATATACTTAATCAAGTTAGTTCTTAAAGCTCTTTAGGGTCCAGGAGAGGTTACACTATCCCATCATATCATCCCCTCCATATACTTATCAAGCTTAGTCTTAAAGCTCTTTAGGTCCCAGGAGTGTTACACTGCTCACTTCTCCCTGGCTTTCTTCCTTTCTTGCTGTTTTAAAGAACTTTCTTGGTCATCTCCAAATGGGGTCTGTCCCCTGTAGTATGTAATTGTGTCTCAGTTGTAAATTCTCTCTCTCTCTCAGTAATACTTTGTGACCTTGGGGCAATAGTGCAATTCCAAAATAGTTGATTAAGTGCATTAGAATTCACGCTTTCTAAAAATGCCTGTTAACACACCACTTCATTCCATTGCTAATAAAATTTGTAAATTATTTAATGACTATTTAAATATACAGTAAATGCATGAGACCATATTTTCCCTAAAAATGCATATGCTATATATGCATTAACACGTCTCTTTTATTCCTCCAACCTCGAGGCTTTAGTTAAAATGGACTAACTGCATATAAAATCTTTTTCTAAAAATGCCTAGTAATTTATATATAAAATAAAGCACAGATTTTTTTAATTTAGTGACTTTATTTAGAAATGTACTAACCGTGTTAAAATTATTTGAGGGAAAAAATTGCCTATTAACACCTGTTTACTAGACTTTATTTAGAATTACATTAAATGCAAATTAAATGTGTTTTCCTGTAAAAAGGGGGGACAGCCATGAAAGCTATATTTATTCATTTACTGCTAAGGCACCCAATAATGATAAGTTAAATACAATTTTTAAAATAAGAGAATTTTTTTTCAAAAAGACTGTCACCAAAAATGCATGTGTCCAAAACTGAGACTTAGGGGCAGGTCATAAGACAAAAAGATTCATGGAAACCTGTCAAAATATATACGATGAGGAAAAGTATCGCTTTTTTCCTACTCAGGGTCCCTGATAGCTTAAGACCCAGAAGGCAAATTGAGCTCATGATTTCTGAGCATCTGGGGCTGGTGACATGCCATAAACCCAATTGTTACAGAAAAGTGTCATGAGTTTGGACTTAAAAGGCAAATTATGGCATTTCTACAGGCAAAGACAAGACTGCGTAGTTCCAATGTGTTGGTGCAGGGCACCACAACACAGCAGCTTAAACCAGGAGGTGGAGAAGGTTCCCTCTTGGGGAATTTATGTAAGCAACATGGGCCTGATCTTAAGCCCATTGAAATTAATGAAATGATTTCCATTGACTTTGGAGAGGGCTCTATAATTACAAGTATATATGCCCAGCCCTCTAGAAGCAGCACCCCAACTCTTATGAATGCAGCTTGGCTTCTTGAAAAACTACAGGCCTGACCCCTTGTGGGGGGTTATTAATCTCACCCCCAAAAATCCCACTGTCTGACTCCATGCTGGGATATCAGCTCAGTGCTGGCTAAGGAAAGAGCACCCTCTGCTGAAGCACATCACCACTTCCCACAGCTTCCCTGAGGTTTTCTTTGAGGTCTCCCATTTCTGTCTCTGTGCTTGTCTAAGACCTCCCACCAGCTGCAGGTGCAGGTGTACATAACACAGCCCATCAAAGCCAGCTGTAGCCGCTCAGACGTTTCTTATTTATAGTAAGAATGCATAAAAATAATATAAACATAAGTGGCTTCATTATATTTCATCTTCCTCACAGGTTACTGCCTGCTGCAGGCTCCACCTTGGCTGTGTTTCCCTGCATATCCAAACAGGTCTCTGCATGCAGAGAAAACCTGCCACTTATCTCACCCACAATCCAGCCGTGGGCACTTTCTGGTCCCTGTGTCTCTGGAATCTCAAGGGAATCCCAATGAGTCATGGATGGGAGGAGGATCTGTTTGTGCAGGCTGTGATATTTCACTCCATATCTTTATGAAAATATGCTTATGATATGAATAGGACATAACTGAGATGTACTTTATGCAAGATGAGTCTTGCAAGATATCATTGGAAAGGTTATAATTTACTGAATGCGTTTATTCAAATTGTATGCATGTATCATTTCTGTAGCTGAAGCTGGGAATATTGACCATATCTCTGTATTTCAAATGTGCTACGTTGGATGAGGCCAAACAATGTTAGTGGCTTACTGGAGAAATGCACACAAGCATAGGTAGGGCCGGCGCTTTCATTTAGGCGACTTAGGCAGTCGCCTAGGGCGCCAGCATTATGGGGGGGGGCGGCAGGCGGCTCCAGTGGAGCTGCCGCAGGCATTTCTGTGGACGGTCCGCCGGTCCCGCGGCTCCGGTGGATCTGCCGCAGGCATTTCTGCGGACGGTCCGCCGGTCCCGTGGCTCCGGTGGACCTGCCGCAGGCATGCCTGCGGCAGCTCCACCAGAACCGCGAGACCTGCGCGCGGGGCGGCGAAATGGCCCAGCGCCTAGGGCTCCAGAAACCCTGGCGCCAGTCCTGAGCGTAGGGATTGCTGCAGGAACTGTGTGCAATGGAGACCTCGCAGAGATAGCGTGACACAGTGGGAACTGTTTGACCCAGGTCACAACGAAAAAACTTTCCAGCAAGTGGGGGAAAGATATAAAAGAGGAACAATGATAACAGGAGGGGTCCTCACTCTCCCTACAGCAACACACCTGAAGACCCCTGCGGAACTGTGAGAAGTGATGGTCCCAAGCTAAGATCTTTAGCCCGTGTAAGAAAATCTGGGAAAACCCAGGCAACTTGTGCCTTAAGAATCTGCCAGCCTCTTTATCACTCAGAGTGAAAATTTGTTAATTTGTGTCGTACCTATCTAGTGTGTTAAGATGAGTTTGCGGCTTTTGTTTATTTACTAAGGTAATCTGCTTTTTCCAGTTTCTGCACATTGAGGAAGAGGGCGAATTTTATGAGCTTGCGCTGCACAGATATTTCTATACAGTGCAAGACAGTATTGTTTGGGGTTTAATCTCCCCAGAGGGGTGGGCACCTGAGTGCTGGAGGAGCCTTGCACACAGAGCTGACTTCAGTCTGTGTCTGTAGCGGGGTGTGGCCCGACCTGTGTGAGGTGCAAGGGGCCAGAGAGCCTTGTTCAGCAAAGCAGGGAGAGGGAACCCAGGCTGGTGGAGCAGGAGAGGCTCAGTTAAACCCCAGCACATCAGGTGGCATCCCAGATCGGGGGGTCCAACCCGTCACACTAGCATCTTCTTGGAAAAAGGTTCCAGGATTGTTCTACTTGATGTTCACTAAGGAACAATCCAAGCACCAGGAAGACCAGTCACCTGGCTACCCCAGATGCTTCTAAATTGCTAGATTGAGTCCACTGGGGGCCTGTTGGGTTCTGGGGAAGTGGGCAGGCATCTCTCTACTGGCTTCAGTGGAGGAGCATCCACTTAATACAGCTGTGAACTGCTTAACACCCACATAGTTCTGACTTCACATGGTCGGCATTCACCTAGCTCTCACAGCAGCTGGGTCGGAGTCTGGTCACCTGAAGTGGCTGAGGGCGAAACAGGAGACTCAGGGGCTGGATATTACTTAGCTTAGACCTCAGAGAGCACGTCAGCTCAACACACACTTGTACACTCATCATCATACGCACTCCCTGAAGCAGCTGCCAGGCCTAGGCTAAGTAGGTGGGCGATGCTGCCAGCGGACATGGCAGTTGACAAAGCTGACCAGGGGATGCAATTCTTCAGGTTCCAAAATATGTTTTCATTCCACATTGGAACCTTTCAAATATTTTCTCAAAGGCTGAATTGTGGGCATGTGCTGGTGGTCAGGGTCCTGGCCTGTGGCACCTGGTCCCAGTCCCAGTCCCTGCTCTGCCTGACAGAGCAGAGCTTTTCACTCCAGAGCATTCTGAATCAGGTGACATGGCGATTGGCAGCCAGGGCTCCCAAGCCAGGGTCTTAATCACCAGGACACAGAATCCTGCGTTTGTGAAAGACTTCTGAGGAGTCCACTGCAGAACGCAAACAAACTCTGAAACCATCCAGAGGAATTGTCATCCCCCAGTTCTGACCAGCTCTAGTAACCAGGCACTCCTCCTCCATAAGTAGCACTGGCTGTCCAGCACAGTCCTCGCAGCATCTGTTTCCTCACCAGCCCTACTTCTGTAACACGTAGAGACAGGGCTGAGTGGCAGAGTTTGGATCTCCAAAGTTCAGATCCAGGGTTTGGGTTCAACCCATTATGGTGCCAGCCATGAAATTCAACAGCAGATCCAGATCTGAATTTCTCCCCAGCTCAAGGGAGGTTGATTCAGACCCAGCTCCAATAACTTACAGTGACGGCTTGCAAGAGAGCAGAAAAGCTCAGAAGAGCCCAGAGTTGGAAAGGGAGGTCTAAGCCTAGAAGAAGTGCTAGGCTGTTTGTGATATGACTGTTATTACCTTTATTCCATCAGCAGAAATACCACTTCTCCTGAACGGCAGTAAAATGCTAGCTCCGCCCACTCAGATTGTACCCAGTTGGGTGGCAATGGGAACCTTTCACTTGTAGGCTATAATTCAGCCTAGGTCAGGCATGGTTTAAAGCTCTTACTACCTGACAGCCATTTGGTGGCCTGCTTGAAATAATTTGATGAGTCCCTATGGGCAAACAAGCATATAACCATGCTGGGATTAGCACTAAATTGCCCTGTTGTTGGCAAGCTCAGCAGAGAGTCAGAAGACTGAATGGGTAGGGAGGACTGAAGCTTCTCATGTTTAGAGGTTGGTCCCACTAAGTTGGCTTGGGAGAAGGTTGTACCACGGCTGCCCACTTTGTACCTGTGCTGTGGATAAATGGAGGACTTCACTCTCCAGAGGTGTCACCCTGTGCAGGGCACGTGCCTTCCCTGTACACCATCTGGGGCCAGATGTGTGCTGCCTTCATTTCCCCAATCGGGCTGGGAAATTCACCAAGGTTCTGACATAAGAAGCAGTGCCCCACTCCCTTTTAAGAGCCTCCTTAACAGAAAGCTCAGCAGCAAACATGAGGCCTTCACCTACGCTTCTTAGCAGGGAGGCAAACTCCATTGCAGACTATCAGTCTCATAGATTCATAGACTTAAGGTCAGAAGGGATCATTATGATCATCTAGTCTGACCTCCTGCACAATGCAGGCCACAGAATTTCACTCACCCACTCCTGTAACAAATCCCTTGCCTATGTCTGAGTTATTGAAGTCCTCAAATCATGGTTTAAAGACCTCAGGGTGCAGAGAATCCTCCAGCAAGTGACCCATGCCCCACACAGCAGAGGAAGGTGAAAAACCTCCATGGCCTCTGCCAGTCTTCCCCGGAGGAAAATTCCTTGCTGACCCCAAATATGGAGATCAGCTAAACCCTGAGCATGTGGGCAAGACTCACCTGCCAGCACCCAGGAAAGAATTCTCTGTAGTAACTCAGATCCCACCCCATCTAACATCCCATCACAGACCATGGGCATATTACCTGCTAATAATCAAAGATCAATTGCCAAATTAATTGCCAAAATTAGGCTATCCCATCATACCATCCTCCTCCATAAACTTATCAAGCTTAGTCTTGAAGCCAGATATGTCTTTTGCCCCCACTACTCCCCTTGGAAGGCTGTTCCAGAACTTCACTCCTCTAATGGTTAGAAACCTTCATCTAATTTCAAGTCTAAACTTCCTAGTGTCCAGTTTATATCCATTTGTTCTTGTGTCCACATTGGTACTAAGCTTAAATAATTCCTCTCCCTCCCTAATATTTATCCTCTGATATATTTATAAAGAGCAATCATATCTCCCTCAACCTTCTTTTGGTTAGGCTAAACAAGCCAAGCTCTTTGAGTCTCCTTTCATAAGACAGGTTTTCCATTCCTCGGATCATCCTAGTAGCCCTTCTCTGAACCTGTTCCAGTTTGAATTCATCCTTCTTAAACATGGGAGACCAGAACTGCACACAGTATTCCAGATGAGGTCTCACCAGTGCCTTGTATATAATGGTACTAACACCTCCTTATCTTTGCTGGAAATACCTCGCCTGATGCATCCTAAAACCACATTAGCTTTTTTAACGGCCATATCACATTGGCGGCTCATAGTCATCCTGTGATCAACCAATACTCCGAGGTCCTTCTCTCCCTCTGTTACTTCCAACTGATGTGTCCCCAATTTATAACTAAAATTCTTGTTATTAATCCCTAAATGCATGACCTTGCACTTTTCACTATTAAATTTCATCCTATTACTATTACTCCAGTTTACAAGGTCATCCAGATCTTCCTGTATGATATCCAGTCCTTCTCTGTGTTAGCAATACCTCCCAGCTTTGTGTCATCCGCAAACTTTATTAGCACATTCCCACTTTTTGTGCCAAGGTCAGTAATAAAAAGATTAAATAAGATTGGTCCCAAAACTGATCCCTGAGGAACTCCACTAGTAACCTCCTTCCAGCCTGACAGTTCACCTTTCAGTATGACCCATTGTAGTCTCCCCTTTAACCAGTTCCTTATCCACCTTTCAATTTTCATATTGATCCCCATCTTTTCCAATTTAACTAATAATTCCCCATGTGGAACCGTGTATCAAATGCCTTACTGAAATCGAGGTAAATTAGATCCACTGCATTTCCTTTGTCTAAAAAATCTGTTACCTTCTCAAAAGAAGGAGATCAGGTTGGTTTGGCACGATCTACCTTTTGTAAAACCATGTTGTATTTTGTCCCAATTACCATTGACCTCAATGTCCTTAACTACTTTCTCTTCAAAATTTTTTCCAAGACCTTACATACTACAGATGTCAAACTAACAGGCCTATAGTTACTCAGGATCACTTTTTTCTCTGGAGATATTTAAGAGTAGGTTAGATAAATGTGTATCAGGGATGGTCTAGACAGTATTTGGTCCTGCCATGAGGGCAGGGGACTGGACTCAATGAGTTCTCGAGGTCCCTTCCAGTCCTAGAGTCTATGAATCTATGAATCTACCCCCCCGATTTAGTCCCATTAAGCTGTTCAAGTGTGACTTCTACCTTGGATGTGGTACTGTCTACCTCCATATCCTCATTCCCATTTGTCATCCTACCATTATCCCTAAACTCCTCATTAGCCTCATTAAAGACTGAGGCAAAGTATTTGTTTAGATATTGGGCCATGCCTAGATTATCCTTAACCCCTACTCCATTCTCAGTGTTTAGCAGTCCCACTTCTTCTTTCTTTGTTTTCTTCTTATTTATATGGCTATAGAACCTTTTACTATTGGTTTTAATTCCCTTTGGAAGGTCCAGTTCTACGTGGCTTTTGGCCTTTCTCACTTTGTCCCTACATGTTCTGACCTCAATAAGATAGCTTTCCTTGCTAATCCCTCCCATCTTCCACTCCTTGTAGGCTTTCTGCTTTTTCTTAATCACCTCTCTGAGACGCTTGCTCATCCAGCTAGGTCTACAACACCTGCCTATGATTTTTTCCCCCTTTCTTGGGGTGCAGGCTTCTGATAGTTTCTGCAACTTTGACTTGAAGTAATTCCAGGCCTCCTCCACCTTTAGATCCACAAGTTCTTCAGTCCAAACCACTTCCCTAACTAATTTTCTTAATTCTTTAAAGTTAGCCCTTTTGAAATCAAAAACCCTACTCACAGAGCTATTCTTGTTTACCCTTCCATCTAGTTTGAACTGAATTAGCTCATGATCACTCGAACCAAAGTTGTCCCTTACAACCGTTTCTTCTACGAGGTCCTCACTACTCACCAAAACTAAATCTAAAATGGCATCCCCTCTTGTTGGTTCAGCAACTACTTGGTGAAGGAATCCATCAGCTATCGCATCCAGAAAAATCTGAGCCCAATTATTGTTACTAGCACTTGTCCTCCAGCCTAAATCTGGGAAGTTAAAGTCTCCCATATCACACAATTCCCATTAGTGTTTACTTCATTAAAAACATTAACGAGGTCTCTATCCATATCCAAATCAGATCCTGGTGGTCTGTAGCACACCCCAAGCACTATCTCAAGGGAGGATCTAGTAACTTTCTTCCCCAATGTGATTTTTGCCCAGACAGGCTCTGTCTTATCCATTCCATCACTTCTTGTTTCTTTACAGTTAACCTCATCATTGATGTACAATGTTACTCCACCACCTTTGCCTTTATTTCAGTCTTTCCTAAACAGCACATAGCCTTCAATACCTGTACTCCAGTCATGGCTACTATTCCACCACGTTTCTGTTATCCCTATAATATTCGGTTTCACTTCCTGCACCAGTAACTCTAGTTCCTCCATTTTGTTACCTAGGCTCCTTGCATTAGTGTACAACATTTTAATCCTTGCCGTTTGGCTTCACTGACATTCTTTACCCGGGTAGGCACAGACATTCTACCACCAGTATCACCTATTAGACTAGTATCTACACTATTCTTCCTCTGTATGTCCATTCTCCTGCCCACAGCTGCATCCTCTCTTAATTTGTTTTCTTCCCTCTCAATGTTAAATTCCAGTATGGAATTTTAAGAGCCTCCTTAACAGAAAGCTCAGCAGCAAACATGAGGCCTTCACCCAGGTTACTTAGCAGGGAGGCAAACTCCATTGCAGACTATCAGTCCCCTGTTCAGCCCCTTTACCTGCAAGGTGCTTTCAACCTGGATTCCTTCCCCAGAGCCAGGGCCCTCCTGCAGCTCTTCTCCAGGCATAATGTGGCTCCTTACAGGCTGGGCCTCCCGCAGCTATCTGAGAACTCCGCTCCTTAGAGGTCTCTGCTTTCCAGGAGCAGTTTCCCCTGCCTCAGCTCTGAGAGTCGTTTGTCTGGTCCAGGTGCTCATTAGCCAATTAGCTGCCAACCAGCCACCTAGGCAGTTGATTCCTTACAGGCAGGCCGAGATGGGCTCATTCACCCTAAAAGAGGCCGTCATGGGTAGACTGGACCCTGACTCCCCTTAACAGGGCCAGCCCCCCTGTGACACACCCAGTCCCTGTTAGTTCACTTTTATTCCCCTGTACTCAGCTGGTGGCTGAGTTCTGTGGTCCCTGCCCACCAACCCCAGCACGTTTCACACAAGTTTCTCCTCAGGACATTCTGCACCAAAAAATTAAAAATTCTGCGCACAATATTTTAAAATTCTGCAAATATTATTGCTCAAATAAATGTGGAGGCTCCAACGTGGCCTTGGGAAGCACAGGCCACTGGCTGCACTGAGGTGGGAGATCGCTGTGCAGCTCCCCCGGCCCCTGGACACGGACTCAGTGGTTAGGTTGCACCCAATCTTTACAAAGCACAAGGACCAGGCCTGCCCCACCCCAGAAACACCCCAGAGCCCTACCCTTCCTTGCCAGGTGCACCAGATGTGGGCAGGCAGACTCAGCAAGGCAGGATCCAAGTTTGGAAGGGCTTTGTGTGGGGAGATCCAGATGGGGGTTAAGAGGGTTCTGTGTGGGGCAATCTGGGTGTGGGCAGCTCAGTGGGGGATCCAGGCAGGGGGAGAGGGGATGTAAATGCACAGGGACTGGGGCGTTCTGCATGCCACGGTAATGGGACTCTGCAGAGGGGTCCAGGTGAATGTGGTTGCGGCTCTGCGGGGGATGTGTGTGTGCGGGGGGAGGGATAGACCTCAGGAGGGGGGTCTGAGAGCCTCCGGGAGCCTTAGGGGGCTCCATATCCTGGGAGAGTAGGGCTCACTGTGGTGGGGATCTAGGTACAACTGGTTGGGGGTCAGTAGGATGGGGATCCGGGTGCAGGTAGCTCATCGGGATGGTCCAAGTGGAGTGGTTGTGGGGCTTGGAGGGAGGGTCTGGGTATGAGGGGGTCTGGATGCATGGGGGTTGGGCAGATGTAGGAGCAGCTCCCTGTACTGTGATCCCTCCCCCTGCAGCTGAGGAGCAATGAGTGCACGAAGCCGGTGGGGGTGAGGGAAGAGTTTGCAGAGTTTCCTGCAGCTGGGGGAGAAATCTGGGGGTGGGTCTGACACGGGCCCAGATGCCGTGCAGGAGAAGAGGAAGTCCTGTCCTCCCCAGCCCAGCCAGGACTAGCAGCTGAGCCTGGTGCTAGGTTGAAGCCACCAGCCAGGTCTTCCCCAGGCCCCACAGTGATTTTCCTCTCTGTTGGCTTCCCTGGGCACCCAAAACATACTGCTGGGGAGAGTCGCATGACCACTCTTATGGCTTCCCTTTGCCTCCTCATCAGAAAGTCATTTTTCTGCAGGGAAGCAAAGAAGTCTGCAGGGACATAAATTTGGCAGAATTCCCCCAAGTGTAACAAGTGCTAAAAGAGACTGGATATTAGTTTCTGAATGTTCTAATTCCCCTCAACACCTCACACATAGGTCTGGGAATGCTGCAGACACTGCACTAAAAAACAATAGCTACTACCCATCTCTGCCTGCAAACCACAGCACTTTGCAGGTCTCCATCCTAGCCAGGTCTGCTAGCCTCATCGTATAATTAAGAGCCTGCCTGAGCGTCTCTTGTAAACTTAGGCCTGGTCTACACTACGAGTTTATCTCAAATTGAGCAGTGTTAAACTGAATTAACCCTGCACCCGTCCATACAACAAAACCCTTTATTTCGATATAAAGGACTCTTAACATCAATATCTGTACTCCTCCCCAACGAGGGGAGTAGTGCTGAAATCAGTATTGCCATTTCAAATTAGGGTTAGTGTGGCCGCAATTTGACGCTATTAGCCTCCGGGAGCTATCCCACAGTGCACCATTGTGACCACTCTGGACAGCAACCTGAACTCGGATGCACTGGCCAGGTAAGACAGGAAAAGCCCTGCAAAACTTTATTGCATAATTATCATCGTGTTAATCGAGGCATGCCATGGGGGAGTGCTGATCAGCACAGGTGACGTCACGCAGTCCCCAGAATCAAAAAAGAGAGCTCTCCAGGCATAGGACCGTATGGGAGATATTGAAGCTGGGGATCACTCTGTATGGGAGGGAGAGTGAATCTGTTCTACAACTCAGAACTCTGTTTCGCAATAGACGAGAAATGCCAAAACATATAAAAAAATCTCCAAGGCTACGATTGACAGAGGCCACAACAGGGATTTTCATCTGCGCAACACAATGCTGTGTGAAAACTTAAGGAGCTGAACGGCGCGTACCGGAAAGCCAAAGAATCAAATGGAAGCTCACGAGGGAGGGCGCGACCCTGACGACTGTAGCTTATCCCCACAGTTCCCGCGACTCTCCGAAAAACCATTTGAATTCTGGGCTGAGCTCCGCCAAAGCTGAAGGGTCAAAGACATGTGTTGCGGGTGGTTGCGTTCAGGGTCTATGTCCGTCAGCCCCTCATCGCCGCCCCGACGTGAAAGCAAAGGGAAAAAAATCGTTTCTCGCCTTTTTTCAATGTCACCAGGTAATATGTCTACTGGATGCTGCTGGCAGACACAGTGCTGCAGCGCTATCACAACAGCATCCTCTCCCTTTCCCTTCCGGATGCCGCAGGATGATGCAGTTGGACTGGTATCCGTCGCGTCCCCATAGAGTGCTCCTGGCTGGCGCTCAGTGAGGTCGGCCGGTGAGTGCCTGCGGCAAAAATGATGAGAATGATTCCAGGTCATATTCTCTTCTTTACAGTTTTTGTCTAATAGAGATTCAGTTCCTGCCTGGAATATCACGGGCAGCTGGAGGCTTCTGCCTCAGGCTGCTTTCCCCACTCAGCGAGCACTGTGCGGTCATGCCTATCCCTTGCTACCAGGGCTCACAATCAGCTACTTAGACGCTCTACATTTTGCTTGCAAATAAAAAAAAATTAAGCTGCTATGTAGGACTGTCCCCAACCTACAATCCTAGGGATAGTTTGTATTTACTAGTGAGGTCCAACAGAAAGGCCACACACACAAATGGTAGATTTCAGTTCTGCGCCTGCCTGTGGTCTATCCTAGTGCTTGTCTGTAACAACGCCTGTTGTCCCCAAAATCGTGGACCTTAGCGTCCAAAATCTGGCGTGCTTCTTAGCTGAACGCCCCAAGCTTAATGTACCAGCTTGGGATTTATCTCGCTGCCGACCATCCCGAAAAATTTCCAGGGTTTTGGCCCCCTCTGGTCTCCCAAACCTTCTTGAGGGACCCCAAGACTCAGAAGCTCTGAGTCTTACAGGCAAGGGAAATACTTCCCACTTCCCTTCCCCTCTCCACCCAGACTTTCCTCTCTGGGCTAACCTGAGAGTATTGATGCAATCTCTTTCACATCACAATACCAAGAAGCATTGTCACCTCTTATTCCACACAAGAGACAACCCAAATACAAGGGGAATAGATGACTGATTTCTCTCTCTCTTTCCCCCTCCCACAAATTCCCTGGTGCTCTGCAGAGCTTATCCTCCGTAGATCTAACACAAGAGATTTCCTCCCCTTGTTCCTTAGTCTATCCCAGAGAGAAACTCAAACAAGTCTTAAAGAAAGCTTTATATAAAAAGAAAGAAAAGACATAAACATATTCTCTGTAACAAGATGACAATACAGGGCTATTGCTTATAAGAAAATATGAATAAACAGTCTGATTCAAAAAGATATCCAATTTGAAACATTCCAGCAAGTTACACACATGTAAATACACCCAAAACAACATAAAAGCCTATATTGTTTTTCTACCTGTACTTACAAGTTGGAAACAGAAGATTAGAAGAAGAAAGAAGCTTCTCATAGCTGAGAGACAAACAAAAGACTCAGAGTCCAAAAATTCCCTCCCTGACTTTGAAAAATCCAGTTTCCTAATTGGTCCTCTGGTCAGGTGTTTGGTTCCCTTTGTTAACCCTTTACAGGTAAAAGAAACATTAACCCTTAGCTATCTATTTATGACATTGTCACAGATTCCCATTTTCAGCTACAGGCTTAGCAAGTGCAGAATGGTGGTTCACTCTACTTCACCGTAAACCATCCGTCTTCCCCACCCCCCTTTGACCTCTGCTTGCAGAGGCAATAAAGTCAGTGTTGTTTCTTATTCATGCATTCTTTATTACTTCATCACACAAATGGGGGGATAACTGCCACAGTAGCCGGGGAGGAGAGAAGCAACAGGTGTGGTTGTTGCAGGAGCACCCCCTAGAATAGCATGCAGCTCATCATTTCTGTGGGATGTCTGGAGCTCTGACCCAGAGTGGCCGTTTGCCTCTCTGGTTCTTTAGTAGGCTTGCCTGATATTCTAGGCAGGCCTGACTCTCCATTAGACAAAACTGAAAGAAGAGAATGACCTGGGGAGTCACTCCCCTTTTTGTCCTTGTGCCCCCGACCGTCCTCACCGAGTCCAGCCAGGAGCACCCATGACAGCAGCAGATGGTACTGTATGACTGGTAACCGCCATTGTCAACTTGCAAAGCAGCAGACGGTACAGTAGAGATGGTAACCGTCTCTGCTAACTTGCAAAGGCAAGGGGATGCTGCTGTGTAGTGCTGCAGTACTGCGTCTGTTAGCAACATCCAGTAAACATACGGTGACAGTGAAAAAAGGCTGAACGGGATCCAAGGTTGCCGTGCTATGGCATCTGCCCGGGCAATCCAGGGAAAAGGGCTCGAAATGATTGTCTGCCGTTGCTTTCACGGAGGGAGGATTAACTGATAACATTTACCCATAACCATCCGTGACAAATTTTTGGCCTCATCAGGCATTGGGATCTCAACCCAGAATTCCAGTGGGCAGGGGAGACTGCAGAAACTGTGGGATAGCTATGGGATAGCTACCCACAGTGCAACGCTCTGGAAATTGATGCTAGCCTCAGTACATGGACACACACCGCCGAATTAATGTGCTTAGTGTGGCCACGTGCACTCCACTTTATACAATCTGTTTCTAAAAATTGGTTTCTGTGAAATCGGAATAATCCCATAGTGTAGACATACCTTAGGCTGTCAGAGGTTTAAACTTTCCTCTTCCTCTGTGTAAATGTGCTTTGGGCCGCAACATGGCATTAAGGGTGGCTGGCTGGCAGGGCAGTTCTCCCCCTCAGGAAAGCTGAGGCAGGACCAGATTTGGTCATTTGAGTTATCAAAGCGCAAATAGCGAAAGGCCTGATCTTGCAAACCGTCCCCCAGGGCAGAGCACTCAGTGCCTGGTGCGCTCCCCTTACAGCTCTTTCTCATTGGCTCCATTACTCGTTCTGCATCCCCCTCCAACTTTCCCAGCCCTCTCCATGGCCTCTCTCCAACCTATTTCCTCTGATCTCTGTCACCTGTCCCCTCCCTGCACTACCCCCTCATTCCATTCCTCCATCATGGGCTCCTCTGTCTGCTCCCCAGAGCTCTCCCATGTGGAAGTGGGATTGGTCTCTCCTATTTGTATTGCCCGATCTAACTCCCTACTTCCCTCTTAGCCTCTCAGTGAATCACGTCTTTTCATACCTTTCTATCTATATCAGCTTTTATATCACGCTCATCAGCACCAGCGTATCTGAACATGTGCCAGCAGTGCATTAAACAACATGACTAACATCCGTCAGGTTCTCTCAACCTCTCCCCAAGAGGAGAAGCATCTGCAATGGAATCGCTTGTTTTGGTAGGGTTGTTTTCTTTTTCTAACCTTATTTCCTTAAAATCCTATACATGTTGCTATGTATTTATGCTAGAGAAGGCACAGCTTGTTTTAATCTTCTCTTTGCATCATCTCATCAGGGACTCTCCCTCTGTTAAATATTTTGGTGATGTTTGGCATAAAGGACCCTAGATAAAAATAAGGAGTACCATGTGTGAATACAGGCAAGTCTTATCTTAGGCGAGGGTTCCATTCTGCGGTTATCGCATAAAGCAAAAACCGCGTATAGTCAAAATTATATCCCCAAACCCTTTAAACCCCACCCGCAGCTCCGGCAGCTGGGTTAGGGGGCTCCACTGGTCTCCCCGCCGCCCTTTAAATGCCCCCCGGTCTGGCCACCAGAGCTGCGGGCGGGGTTTAAAGGGCTCCGCCAGGCTTCCCTCCGCAGAAGGGAGCCCGGTGGAGCCCTTTAAATCCTGCTCGCAGCTCTGGTGGCCGGGCTGGGGCTGGCATTTAAAGGGCCCGGAGCTCCACAGTGGCTGGAGCTTCAGGTCCTTTAGTTTGCCCCAGTGGCTACCAGCCACCTCTGCAGCTGGGAGCCCCCTGGGTGATTTAAAGGCCCTGGGACTCCCAGCCACATCTGGCACCCCAGGACCTTTAAATCTTGAGGCCACGCCCCCCACTCCGGCCATACGCGTAAAGTTGAAATTGCGCATGTTAAATGCGCATAAGCTGTGAGAGACCTGTATATATATAAATAAAAATAAAAGATTCATCTCATGGAATTAGGGAATGGTCTTTGCATGCTGAGACATTTGTGGGTTGGTCTCTTCCACCATAGTAATACCCAAGTTCCTGACTTGCAACTTCCTGTCCACCTTTCTGAGGCAGAGCCGCTGGAGGATGGTTTTGTGATAAGGATGAATGCTCATGAAGGACAAGACAGACCCAGCAAGCTCATTTCACTCGTGACACTCTCAGTTTGAACCCAGACTTGAAAGCTAAGGGGCAGAAACTCAGCTGCTGTAAACAGTTGTCAATAAAGATATGACAAGGCATCCGAGCTAGGAATCTGTCCTGTAGAGTGGTCATCCATACACCACCGTGCTACGGAAAAACTTTTCTTCCACAACCATAATCATCCCTGGAGTGAGTTGTGTTGTAATAAAATAACCTAGATTTTATGTTCGCAGAATTCACACAGAGAAGTTAGATTAAAAAAATACTCTTGCTGGAAGGTTGCAACATAACAGGTGACAAACCAGGCTGCTGTCCAAGACAGGGAGGCACAACTCACCTCACATTAATCTAGGCAATCTTTTGCTATGCTGGCTTTCTTCAGACTGACTGCTGGTAGGCCCAGGTCACACACTTCCCTACAAAGCCCCCTAGCCTGCAAGCAGGATCAGCAACATCCTTACCCTGAAAGTGATAGCTTACAATTTAAAACAGTTTTCAACATGCCACATGAGAGACTCCATGGACTTTCCTATATATGATCTAGCTGGGAAAGTGGAGAGAAATCATTTTTCCCCCAACTAAGATTTGCCAAATTTTTGGCAGTGGAAAGTAGGAGAAGTTGGTGCTTCAGGAAGTTCTAAGAGGACCAAGGTGGCACGGACCACAAGTCCCCAAATACATTTCAGAGGTGGTCTCACATGCAATATCTTATATTGCTAGGGTTGCCCACCCCCCTGGTTTCACTGGGAGTCTCCCAGAATCAGACCTTATCTTCCAGAGGCTACTGAAGCCAAAATGGGAGATTTTAGCTTCGCTGCGCCAACAGACTTTTGGTGGCCTAAGGCAGGCTCCCTATTTGCCCTGGCCCCATGCTGCTTCCCGGAGTGGCCGGTAGCAGGTCCAGCAGTGGCTCCTGGGAAGGTTTGCAGAGGGCTCCATGCACTGACCCTGCCCCAACTCTGCAGCTCTCATTGGCTGGGAACCATGACCAATGGAAGCAGTGGGGGTGGTGCCTGTGGGTAGGGGCAGTGCATGGAGCCCCCTCCTCCCCCCAGAGGCTGCAGAGACGTGTCGGCAGCTTCAAGAAGCCATGTGGAGCCAGGCAGGGAGCCTGCCTTAGCCCTGCTGCACTGCTGATCACCTGAGATAAGTGCCACCTGGCCTGAGACTGCACGCCTCACTCCTTCCCACACCCCAACCCCCTGCCCCAGCCCTGATCTGCCTCCCAGAGCCAGCACCCCAACCCAGAGCCTGCACTCTGCACCCCAACCCCCATCCCAGAGCTCTGTCCAGCCCCCAAACTCCCTCCCAGAACTTGCACCTCACACCCCTTCCTGCACCCCAACCCCCTGCCCCAGGCTCAGCCTGGAGCCCCTTACCATGTTTCGAACCCCTCGGCCCCAGCCCAAAACCCGCACCTCCTCCTGCACCCCAATGCCCTGCCACAACCTGATTATTGTGAGCAAGAACAAGCAACCAAGGGAGGGGGAATGGAGTGAGCAAGGCAGGGCCAAGGGGAAGGGGTGGGGCAGGGGCAGGGTGTTTGGGTTTGTGTGATTAGACAGTTGGCAACCCTATATATTGCCCTCTCACATCATTGATTAGAGCAGCCTCTCTTAAAACAAAACAAAACCTACCACTTCCAAACACAGCTATGAGGGATCAGCTATCATGAACTCCACCCTCCCACCCTGAGCCTTCCAGCTGGATTCACTGTGTGGCGGCTCACTGAAGCCAGGAAGAACTGTAACCCTCACAGCAGTTCTCGCTCTCACACATGCTGATTTTGGCTCTGCTGCATGATAGCAAAACAGAGCTCTGCTTGCGCTCCCCGAAGAGCGGTTGGCCCAACACGAGGGGAGGGTGCTGGGAGCCATTGAACCGAACTGGAAACCCTGGATATGATGGAAACCCCTGCAAGCCAGGGTGTGCGGCAGCTCCTCAGCATGTCTAGCTCCAGCACCTCTGAGGAAGCTCTTCCCCATCATACAGATAAAGTGAGCCCTGTCCCCGGCACGTGGCATTGTGCATAGACCCCACTCAGGCTGTGGCAGGGTGAGGGAAAAGGCTGTTCCTGTCACTGGGCAGCTATGGGGGAATGTGGCTGGGCTAAAAGACAGGCTGTAGTTCGACTACACGTTGTTGGGCTAGATGCTGGAATCAGTGGGTGAAAGCAGGGTAGGCACATGGGATCACCTGCCTCCCAGAGTTTCTACTCAGCTTGTGCTGAGCATGTTTAATACTGACAGACCCTGGTCGATGGCGGGCGGGATCGATCCAGGGACCACTGGAGCTTAGTGCATGAGCTCTACCACATGAGTTAAAAGCCCATGGGCTGTTAGAGAGAGAAATGAGTCTACTCTACAGCCTTAGCTAAGTGGCATTAGATGGGACAGACACCACACCCAGAAGGTGTGTGGGTTACACATGCTCAGGAACACTGCTGAAGCCAGCTGCCCTCACTCTCGACCTCCCCTCCCCCGCCGCTGTGGGCAGGTCTGGGTGGTTTCTGGCTTGTGTTATGTAGGATCTATGGCCGGATGAGCATAGAGGCCCTTCCTAGCCAACAGAGTCAGATATTTTACGGCTCAGGCCTGCAGCCTTGCAAAGCCACCATTAGAGTCAGTGAGAGTTTTGTCTGAGTAAGGACTGCAGGATCCTTAGGGCAGAGTAAACTGGAACAGTAAGATGGAAGAGGATGATTGAGTGAGGCTACTATCTTGTTGAGCTCTGACCTGTTCTGGGATCCGGCACCTTTTGTTCAGCTCCTCTTGTTTTGGCTTTTGCTAAATAAGTCCTATAGGCTGGGAGCAAAGAGACCCATGTCCTCAAAAGAAACAATTGTTACTTTTGGCTGGAGTTTCTGTGCAGGAATCATTCAGATGTTTAATCTGGTGCTGAAAAAAGCCAAAGGAGATGTTTTAAAAAGGACTATGATCTTATTCTTCTGGACAATTTGCTAGCCACAAAAAACACAGGCAGCCAGTCTATGACCAACAAAGCAAAGACATCACCATTCAGTGCTACAAGCCAGTGTGTGGAGCAGCTGCTATTATAGCAGTATTATGTTCATGGAATATACGCAGAGGCATTAGATAAAAAACAAATACTCTTGCTGGAAGGTTGCAACATAACATGACTTTATTTCTTAGCATTCAGCACAATACATAATAATCCAAAAACAGAGAAAGAAAAAGCAGGCTGCTCCCTAAAACAGAGAGGCACAACTCACCCCTCCTTACACTAGGCTGTCTCTGTATAGAAAGATGGCATACATGGACACTTCCCTACAGAGCTTTGAGCATGCAAGCTGGACCATACCCCTCCTTCCCGACACACACTCACACTCAAAGCAATAGCTTGCAATTCCAACACAGTCCCCAATAACACCACAATAAGGATGTGGGGTGGGGTGCAGAGGTGCAAGATCAGCCTCCATTTTGGGAAGGTGGAGCCTAGGACACTAGGCTGAGCAGCAGCCTGAAGTGAACTGCAAGCGTGTTCCAGTTGTGTAATCATTCATTTAGTTGTTCAGTACAAGTTCTTGTTGCTTTAATGCAAAGAACATGACCAGGACAGCTCACTTGGGTCTCTGCTAATGGGGCAGCTGGGTATCTGCTGAGCAATTATAGAAATATCTGCAGATCCCAAAAGTGTCACAAGTTTTAGCTCAAATATATATTAAACAGTTGTACCCGAAAGCTACTATTTGTATTCTCCCACTTTAAAGTGGTTCAATCATCCAGTCAAACAATGCCATGCAAATATGCGTGTGGGAGACCAGTATGTATAGCAAATGCCATAATCAAAGCAAACAGTGTTTGAACAACGTCATTTCTGAACAGGATTCCTTGAAACTGCTTGGCAAAAGCACAAAGGGAAAAGGAGTCACAGAAATGGGGCTCTGTTAGGCTAATTTTGGAACTCGAGGCTGGTTAAAACAAAGGACCATCTTTGAGAATTTTTTTTTTAAATTTCTGCCTGGGTTTTTGAGGTTTGAAAATTCAAAATTTTGCAAATTGCAAAAAATTCAAAACATTTTTCACCCAATTGGCTGAGAAATGTTAACCAGACTGTTTCCTGTTTAATATTTCTGATGTTCAACATTTCATGGAAATTTCAAACTAATTTTTTTGACCAGCCTCATTTGTAAAGAATCTCCCCTCTGGGTCTAACCATTGTTTATCACTGCAAAGAGAATGGGAGTGCGCAATTGCATTTCAGTTTCACCTGCCTCCTTTCAGATGCACCATATTCCAGGGATTCTCTTATCTTTCTAATTCTATTAGTTACATTAAATCAGCAGCACCCTTTGCTATGCACTGGTACCAATAAGCCATGAAGAATAAAAAGCATTATTCAGAACCTATATTGCTTTGTTTTAGGATGTTACTATGCCCTCCCTCCAGCGTCTTAATTAACAATAACCCCTGGGTCTTATTCCAGATTCCCTCCCCATCCTGCATGGCAGATGGGCCTCACAAGCAGTTGCCAAATAATTCCATGCTAGCCTGTTTCCGCTATGGAAACTGTCTTGTTTGGAAACTTTAAGATTCCAGCCCATAAAAGTTAAAGTTTCCTTCCTGCTCCCTCCTCATAATTTTTCTGTCAGGAATTTGGAGACAACGGGTATTGTCCAGGCTGACAAACCTTGTTAAGGCAGGATCTGCAGAGAGCTTGCAGTGCAAGGGACTCTTCCTTTCTTCTACCTGCCCCATCTGGGACATGTAGCTGGGTGGGTCATCTTAAACTTCAGACATCACCCATTCAAATACTGTGCCCCTGAGTGAGGTTTTAACTGTGGGAACCAAACCTGGACCTTCTGGCTCTTAAAGCACGAATCTCTAATGCCTGAGCTAAATGGACTCAGCTGTTAGCCAATGCCATAACAGGCCAGCCACCCTGCATGAGGAAAGAGCACCACACTGCACATGTTGACACAAGCACAGGGACCCAAGCAGCTACAGAGTTCCCTTAGACTAACTGCATCTGGGCCAAGCTCAGAGCTGAGGCTATGGGAGCATTGTCGCTGCACTAGTTACCTCTCTTAGCATAGGTAGTGGGAGATGGATGCCTGAGCAGGTCACCAGAACCTACCACAACTTCACCAGAGAGCACCAGCTCAGCCACGGGATGCAGAGGAGAAAGATCCCAGAGCTCTGGGAAGGGTGGAGAGCACTAGAACCTGAGAGACCATCTTCCACAGATAGGTAGTCCCATTGCTGGGTGGGAGGTGAGCGTAGATCCCACTCTGGGAGCTCTGCATGGTGTTAGTGAAGGGAGGCGGACATGAACCTCACTGTAAGGTGACCAGATGTCCCGATTTTATAGGGACAGTCCCGATTTTTGGGTCTTTTTCTTATATCAGCTCCTATTACCCCCACCTCATCCTGATTTTTCACATTTGCTGTCTGCTCAGCATACCTCACTGCAGAAGATCTCCAGGGAGGAAGGGAGGGGGGATAAGAGGCTGTTGCCTAACTTGGAAGGAAAATTGATTTTTCAACTCAATGATTTTTTTGCATGAAGGGTGCCTGCTTTCATTAAACAAAAAACCCCAAACATCTGAAAATCAAAATATGTTGATTTGACTATCGCCCTGCAGTGTCTCATAGGCGTTGTACTCTAGTTACCTTGTGATCCCATTCTCCTCTATGGGCCAGGCTCCTCAGACTACATCTCCCATGACGCATCATGCCCAGGGGCTCCCAAGTTGCAACTCTCTTCCCTCACCAGGAGGTCTCTGCTCAGATGGAGGGAGCATAGTGTGTGAAGACACCGCTGGTTACCTATAGCATGTTCTTTGGGTGGTGGTGGGTTCTTAAGGAGAAGAGACCAGGGTACAGGGCAGGTGAGCAACTGAGACAGGTGACAGACCTACTCGCTTTGCCCATGAGTAGGAAAGTCTTGCTCAGGGGAAGATGCCATTTTACCACATCTTAGACAGTACTTTCTGTCTTAAAGGGTCCCCAGAACTGCTCCTTCTTTCTGGAGACCTCCCTGTTCTCACTCCACTTGAGGGAGTGTGATCTGCTGCCCCAGACTGCTCCTCTCCTTTCTGGCAGTTTTCACTGTGGGCAGGGTAAGTCTGGAGCAGTAGGGAAGATGGTCCCTACATGGTCCAGTGGGAACAGGGTGGAAATGCGGGTCCTCACAGATGTGCCATGAGGCTGTTTGTGGCAATCCTGACCCAGTTCTGATCCAACGCCAGTTTTACTCAGTGTAGCTCTATCAGCCATAGTGGAGTTACTCCCAATTCTGACCAGGGTGAAATCAGAGTCGGGCACAATTTCACAAGCCTCAGGACAGCGAAGAGGCATCATGGCCAGCTCTCAAGAATGGACCCTTGGGAAGCCGCCCTGGAGCATGGCTGAGGTTGGCTCGGGACACCGGAAAGTTAGATGGCTCCAGGATTCCCCAAGGGGCAGTTTACAAAGCAGCCAAGTTTAAAATGTTCTCCTGTATGTTGTTTGCATTGCCACAGGCTTGTTACACACTGCTCCAGGTGCAGCGCAGAAATGCAGAAGGAATCTCAGCTGATTGCAAACATATGGCTTAGAACAAACATAAACCACCCCTCCGTTGGACACACACAAAACGCCTCCTTGTCCCGGGCTGGGAAGAGGGTAAGCAATACACAAAACAAACAACGCTAATGATCCAGAGGGACTTAGGCAATGTCCTAGGCATCCTGCCATCCAGTGCAGGCCTGAGCTCCGAGTTAGGCCCCCGATTTCCCCATATAATGCCTGGGCGACTCACACAGGCTAGGTCTGCACTGAAATCGGGAAGGTGACAGCAATACACGCAGACCTATCTGAGCTCGCTGGAGGAACTGGGGCAGCTTCAGCCCAGGCTATGTGAGCCTGCTGGGACCCTGGGTTATTACTCAGGCTGCTGGCCTGCCTTGAAGCACACACTGCTGTGGCCAGTGCTCGAGTAGCTAGGTTAAAGCTAGCTTGGGGCAATGTGTACTGCAGTACCCTGGCAAGCTGCCTGCAGAGACTCAGCAGCATGAGTACCAACCTCAGGGCAGAATGCTCCAAACCAGGGCACAAACCCCAAACTGGCACTCAGTTCTGTACTTAGATTTCACCAACCAAGCAGCAAGTGTGAACTCCCCAGGCACCATAACAGCCTTCATTTGGAGTCACAAACTGTTCCCTTGGGCATTCCAGCTATCTTGCCACCCAGATACGCTTGCCTTTGTGATAGATAGCCCCTTACACCTGAAGTCAATGCTATGTTCAGGTTACTCCCAGTCCCAATGGAGTAGTCACTTACCCCAGGTCAATTGCCCCTTAAATCCTACAGAGAATGCAGCCAATCCTATAGTTGAGAAATCTTTAGTTAATTTAGTAAGAAAAAGACATAAGAGTTATTTAAACATTACCTTTTGAAACCTCAGAATGTAACAGAAGCTGTTGTAATGTGCAAATTCTATATGTCCTCTAGGGCTAACCCAGGCCAAGCACTGGGGATCCCTTCCTTATGCTTAGAAATCTTGCCCTCTCCAAGCAGCATAGAGACCCAGTTTCTTCTTGGCAGGGATTGTTACTCCTTGAGTTCAGGCTGATGGGATGAGTCCTTATGCACATCTCCTCTTCATGGGTGTAGGGGAGCCATCACCAAAGTCTTTGTTTCGCAATGGCTCAGTTTCAATGAGCCTTCTTGGTAGGCAGGCCCTAACTCCTGCCATAGGAAGCCACCTTTACATTAATGAATGCTTTCCTGTTTGGTGAGCTATATAGTTACAGAGGGTTACACTGCAAACACTAGATATAACCTTATACCACGGGGTTACAGAAAGTGAGATTAAGGACAAGTCTAGACTACAAAATTAAGTTTCATTGACATACAGTCACCACAGTAATTAAATCAGTTTTGCACGGCCACAATACGTGCTTTGTGTTGGTAGTGCACAGCCTCACCAGGAGCATTTGCACCAATTTAACTGTGGGGCGTTGTGAGACCCTGTCGGCCCCGGGTGATGGGGCCCCAGCTGTCGGCGACCAGGAGCTGACAGCTGGAACAGTCTGAGGTAAGTAACACAGTGTCTACACTGACATTGTGTTGACCTAAGTGGCATGCCTCGGGTGGAAGTGAAGTTACATCCGCAGGAGCAATGTTGCAGTGTAGACGCTAACAGAGTTAGGGCGACATCGGCTGTTTTACGTTGACCTAACTCTGCAGTGTAGACCAGGCCTAATACATGCAGCGTCCTACCAGCACTTCATCAACACTAAACACGTTTTTATAAATCTAATGTGTGTGTTGTAGTAGAAAGGGAGCCTGAGACAGAAGCCCTTGTATCAGAGGCCTGATATGAAGCAGGCCCTGTTCAGAGAATCTGGCAAGAACAGGGCTGATACTGCAGAAATACACATTCCTAAGATGTGCTAGGCACAGTGCTCATTCAAACACATCCTGCTATCCAGTGGTACCAGAACATCCCAATATCAAGGATGGTACAAAAACATTCCCCAAGGATAACAGGAACACACTGACCCCTCCTAAAAGATAAGGTGAGGATGATGGTATGTAATAGAGATGTTTTAAACTGAACCAACATGTACAAGGTGATGGGTAATAACTAGCCACATCAGGAGACAGTAACTAACTATGACAAAGGGGCAGTACTGACTTGTTTGTATAGGGGTATAAAAATGTATCTCAGAGGGAGTATCTTTGTCTGGCCTAGGGAGGAACGGAAAGTCCTGCCATTCACTGAATTGGTCCATTGTTACGGGCATACATGTATTAGTGGTCCAGTAGAATCTGCAGGATACTATTACCGTGCTTTGTCAACAATAAACCTGGCTGGATGCCTTTGTCCCTTAATGGATCTTGTGGTCATTGGGCAGTTTGCTGAAGGTTTGCCATGCCAGCTGTCTGTGCAGGAGTGGTGTGGGAAAAAAAGAGAGAACACAGAGCCAAACATCTGTTAACATCTTACCACATGTGTCAGTGTTCAGTTGGGGCCTAGGCATGAGCTGGCATCTGGTATGCCAGTGTCACATACCCCACCCCTCTACTGCAGTGTAGACATACTCAGAGGGATCTTCAGAAGCCAGCAAGTTGAGTAGGAAGCTGCTTAAGCTAGACAGGAGTGAAATACAGAGGAAAGAGGCAGGGCTTAAGGACAAGATTCACAAAGTATAGCCAATAGCCCAGAGACTTGGGATATGGGAAGCCATGTTTTCAAATCCGCACCCTGCCTGAAATGGAGCAGGAACCTGACCTCAAGGTCTCTCTCCTCCTAGGCAAGTGCCCTACCCACCAGCCTATTGGCTATTCCAGGTGGGGCTGTCTCAAACTCTCCTGTTAGAGCTGCTCCACTTCATTCATTGGAGCAGGGACATGAACTTGGGTCTACCACATGCCAGGTAAGTCCCCCTAGAACAGAGGCACATACTCACCTGCCTGTGCCTTAACAGTTCCCAATTTAGCCCCCTAACCACTAGGCTGTCCTTCTCCAGACACTTCCCTGGGAATCTCCCTGCCCCCAGACCTCTCACTGTGTTCATCTTTCAAAGTAAAGGCAGAGGAAAGGATCCTCCACAGTTCAGTTTCTGACAGCTGCTCCCTATGGAAGCAGGGTGAGGATGAGTCAAGAACAGCTGCATTTTTAGGGAATGGGAGAGCATAAGGTGACTGTCCCCCTGGCAGCCGTCTGCAGAATGAATCAGGCATTCCAATACTCCCGCACGCCACATCATTCCAGATCTCTCTTGTGGAAGCAGCATCTGGTTTCAATATTCTGTACAATGCGCAAGGTTAATTCAGCAAGGCATCAGCTATATGCATACTGGGCTGGGATTTCTGGCACTGACATGAGTAAGTGAGGTTCGATCGGGGTAGGCAACCTATGGCATGAGTACCAAAGGCAGCACGTGAGCTGATTTTCAGTGGCACTCACACTGCCCGGGTCCTGGTCACCAATCTGGGGGACTCTTCATTTTAATTTAATTTTAAATGAAGTTTGTTAAACATTTTAGAAACCTTATTTACTTTACATACAACAATAGTTTAATTATATATTATAGACTTATAGAAAGAGACCTTCTAAAAACATTAAAATGTATTACTGTTCCATGAAACCTTAAATTAGAGTGAATAAATGAAGACTCAGCACAGCACTTCTGAAAGGTTGCCGACCCCTGGGTTAGATCAAGGTCTAGAAAGGACCTGAGCAACCCCAGCAGAAAGACAGAGCTTTGCCCAGTGTCATTTGCAACAGGCACATTAATACCATGGTGATGGGCACCTTTAGAAATACCTAGGATGGATACACTAGACTGGGCCAGACACTATACTGCATAGTGACTATACTGACCATAGGTGCTGACTCTGTGGATGCTCCAGGGCTGGAACACCTACTGGAAAAAGGTGAGTGCTTAGCACCCACCGGCAGCCTCTGTATCCACACTTCCCCCTACCCCCTAGCAGTTCCACCAGGGCAGAACAGGATGGGAAGTGGTGGACTGGGGCCGTGGAGGAAGGTGTGGAGTGGGGGGAACCTGGGGCACCAGGCCCCAGCACATTAGAAAGTCAATGCCTATGTTGCTGACTTCAGTGGGGGCAGGGGGGAGAGAGTAGCCAGCACTGGATTCAGCCCTTAGAGTAGGCAGCCAGATTCTGATCTCACTCACACCTGTGTGGGTCCATAACTTTCCTGGAACCACCCCTGATTTACACCATTGCAAATCACATCCACACAACGTAGGCTGGAGG
>NC_133792.1:6181512-6184183 GCF_003597395.2 Chelonoidis abingdonii
CTAGCCGAGGTAACAGCGACTAGGAAAGCTGTTTTCCAGGACAGGTACAGTAGCGAGCATGTGGCCAAAGGCTCAAAGGGGGGCCCCATGAGCCTGTTTAAAACAAGGTTCAGGTCCCAGGTAGGGGTAGGGGGCTTGACCTGAGGGTATAACCGTTCCAAGCCCTTGAGGAACCTGGAAGACATAGGGTGGGAAAAAAAGGTACTGCCAGCTTCCCCCGGGTGGAAGGTGGATATGGCCGCAAGGTGGACTCGCAGAGTGGAGATTGCCAACCCCTGTTCCTTGAGAGACCATAGATAGTCCAGGATAGTGGGACTGATACCAAACATGGAGAGTGGCCGTGTTGGGCAAACCAGTGGGAGAAGCACTTCCATTTTGCGAGGTATGTCGAGCGCGTGGAGGGCTTTCTGCTTCCTAGCAACACTTGTTGTACTGTGGTGGAACAGCTCAACTCCGACTGGCTTAACCAGACAGAAGCCATGCTGTCAGGTGGAGGGACTGTAGGTCTGGGTGGTGAAGCCTGCCGAAGTCCTGCGTGATCAAGTCCGGCCATAGGGGCAGGGGGATTGGGTCCGACAGGGGCAGGTCGAGCAGCATGGAGTACCAGTGCTGCCTCGGCCAGGCCGGCGCTATCAGGATAAGGCGGGCTTTGTCCCTGCGGATCTTGAGCAGGACTCGGTGGACGAGGGGAAACGGTGGAAAAGCATAACAGAGGTGGCCCGTCCACGGAATCATGAACGCGTCTGACAGGGAGCCCGGGGAGCGACCCTGTAGGGAGCAGAACACCTGGCATTTCCTGTTCATTTTGGATGCAAACAGGTCGATGTGGGGAAAGCCCCACCTCCGGAAGATCGAATGGAGAACGTCCAGGCGGATGGACCATTCGTGTGAGAGGAAGGACCTGCTCGGGTGATCTGCGAGCGTGTTTTGTACCCCTGCAAGAAAGGAGGCCACCAGGTCTATGGATTGGGCTACACAGAAGTCCCACAGTCGGATCGCTTCCTGGCACAAGGGAGACGACCTCGTTCCCCCCTGCTTGTTGATGTAGCACATGGCCGTTGTGTTGTCCGAGGAACACTTGGCACGCCAGGCGAACCGCTCTGAGCTCTCGGACATTGATATGAAGTGTCATCTCCCGGGGTGACCAAAGGCCTTGAGTGCGCAGGTGCCCTAGGTGGGCGCCTCAGCCCAGCGCGGACGCGTCCGTTGTTAGGGATGCGGAGGGCTGGGGAGGATGAAAGGGTAGGCCGGCACACACTTGGGATGATGTCTTCCACCAGTCGAGGGAGCTCAGAACTTTCGGCGTGACCGTCAGAATAATGTCTAAGGCTTCCCTGTTCGGCCGATAGACAGAAGCGAGCCAGGTTTGAAGCGGGTGCATCCGCAGTCTGGCATGTTTTGTTACGAAAACACATGCAGCCATGTGCCCCAAGAGAGCGAGGCAAGTACGGGCCGAGGTAGTTGGAAACCTCTGAAGACTTTGGACAAGGGAGACTATGGCCTGAAACCGGTGTGGGGGCAAACTGGCTGTTGCAAGTTGGAGTCCAGCACTGTCCCGATAAATTCTATTCTTTGCGTGGGCACCAGGGTGGACTTGTCCAGATTGATGATCAGGCCTAGACATGTAAATAGCTCCCTGATGGTGTCAACATGGCTGATGACTTGAGCCTCGGAGGTCCCTCTGATAAGCAGTCGTCGAGGTAAGGAAAAACATGTATTCGATGACGGCATAGTGAAGCGGCGACGACCGCTATACATTTCGTGAAGACCCGAGGGGCCGACGAAAGACCAAAGGGAAGGGCAGTAAACTGGTAGTGAACCCGATTCACCACAAAGCGCAGATACCTCCTGTGCGGGGGGTAAATCGCAATATGGAAATATGCGTCCTTCAAGTCGAGAGCGGCGTACCAATCGCCGGGATCCAGGGAGGGGATGATGGTCCCCAGGGACACCATGCGGAACTTGAACTTCTTGATGAACTTGTTCAGTCCGCGTAGGTCAAGGATGGGCCAGAAGCCCCCTTTTGCCTTGGGGATCAACCAAGGGAATAAAACCCCTTGCCCTTTAACTCCTCTGGTACCTCCTCTATAGCCCCGATTGATAGGAGCTTGTGAACCTCCTGGATGAGGAGTTGCTCGTGAGAGGGGTCCCTGAAGAGGGAGGGTGGG
Organism: Chelonoidis abingdonii; assembly: GCF_003597395.2. Classification (NCBI taxonomy): domain Eukaryota; kingdom Metazoa; phylum Chordata; order Testudines; family Testudinidae; genus Chelonoidis; species Chelonoidis abingdonii. Next base: position 6,183,681 of record NC_133792.1, read on the forward strand.
AGGGAGGCGGAGAGATAAACTGAAGACGGTATCCAAGTTCCACCATACGAAGGACCCAACGATCCGAAGTCAAGTGGGACCACGCCAGAAGGAACGAGGAAAGGCAGTTGGAAAACTGGAATGGATCCGAAGGGAGAATTGGTACGCTGCTCTCGGGCGCACCGTCAAAAATTTGCTTTAGGTCCCGATGATGGTTTTGCGGGACCGGAATTGTTGCCCGCTGGAGGTCCCAACTGCCGCCTACGGGTGGTACGACCTCTCCTATGGGCAAAATCCTGTCTCGGCTGTGGTGGAGGGTAAGGGCGCTGGGGTTGGGAACGGAATGACCGTCTCTGAGTCTGAGGGGTATGCATTCCGAGTGAACGCATGATAACCCGGTTGTCCTTCAGACTCTGCAGTCTGGGATCCGTCTTATGCGAGAAAAGACCTTGTCCATCGAATGGCAAGTCCTGTATGGTATATTGCAGTTCTGGCAGTAGGCCGGACACCTGCAACCAGGATAT
>NC_133792.1:6186554-6198902 GCF_003597395.2 Chelonoidis abingdonii
GGACGGGCTGGCAGGGGTATATATCAGGCGCCATAGCGGCGCCACTCTAGGGGGCGACCTGCCGGCCCACCGAGTGTTGCTAGGGTAAAAGTTTCTCCGACGAACGTGCACGCGGCGCACGCACACCTAACTGGAATGGATATGAGCAAGCACTCGAAGAAGAACTTTTGCTTCGTCTTTCTTTTTGATCTTTCCTATGGCAAAGCAGACTTGACTAACTAGTCCACAGCTGCCACCAATTATAATTCTTAATACTTAGCAGTTTCTATTCTCTTGTTCTGCCCCGTGTCTGTTGGGTAATATAACAAGGCCTTTTTAACAATGCCCCATTTCCTCTGATGTTTTTACTAAACAACAATGTGATTTTTGTTACCTTAAGATGTTTGAATTCCTTAGAAAGCTCGTCCCTTTCTTTAGCAAAGCCCTTACATACCCATAAAAGGGGAGGGTTGTCTCTTCCACCTTACAGAATGCATATAATCCATTTTGGTGTCTGTTTGTTTGAAAAAGATTTTTGTATAAGTCACAATGGCCAAACACTACACTGAACAAAGGCACTTCCTTAATCCCCACCCAGGCCCTGAAGTATGTCATTATCTTCAACTCTACAGCACAATTAACACAATTTTCGTTAATCCAAATTTTTTGCCTCTTAATTTTTTCTGTACTAGGCTTTTCAATTTCTGTTTACTCAAGGATATTTCTATGGCAGTCATTCCATTTCTTGCATTGCGTTGTCCACTGTTTCAGTCCCTGGTTTCCCAGAATGCACTGGGTTCCAAGCTAATGCTAGAAGTGTCTCCATCTGTACTAGCTCTGTTATTAGAGCTATCACTTCATTGATTAAATCACTACTGCACACTTTTCCATTGCCATAAGGCCCAAGAGTGAATCTGAAAAAAGTGATCAGTGCTGCTAGGCGTACATCCCAGATCCATTGTCACGCTTGCATTATTGCTATAGTTCGGCTGTACTGACAACTGTGTAACAGGATATTCTTTTAGATGTCCTATGTCACCACTTTGGTATACAGTGAATAGGCCGTCCCAACTCTTTCTGGTTTCTCTTTTATAGACCCATCTGTGTATATCTGACAAAACCGACTCCACTTTTCATCTCTATACTGGTACCCTGCATTTGGAATACCTGCTGTCTCTTTTTTACACTTGTGTTTTTAAAATGAATCTAATTCCATGTTTGGACATGTGACTTTCTATCCCTAGAAAATTTTCCCATGACTATAAGTGTTGACTTCATTCAGCTTTTCCTTGTCTTTCAACCCTGGCATCCACACTTTAACGCAAATGACATGTGGTGTTATAACATCATTTACTGGAGTTCACCTATCGAGTTCCCAACAATCCTCATATTTGTTCGATACTTTCATCACTGCAGTTCCCAATAACGTTGGCCCAGAAAGTTAGATCCAGTAGTTTCCTTTGCAGGGTAACTGGCACTTTACTAGAAGCTATCTGTAGCGTGCCTATAGGTGTTATAACAAGTGCACTGCACGCAATTCATAGTGCCTGGGCCTGTGTTAAATCAAACGTTTTTAAGTGCTGATTTTGATGCTGACCCAAAAGCTAGGCAGCCGTCGTCAATACATTGGTTGATTAAGGCTCTGTATACCATCAGCAATGTCTTCTATTTCCCCCCCCATCCCCATTGGTCTCAGCAAGACTTTTAAGGTACGTCTACACTGCAGTAAAACACCCGCAGCTGCCCCATGTCAGCTGATTCAGGCTCAGGTGAGTAGGGAGGGTCCCAGAGCCCAGGCTCCAGACCAAGTCTGAACAACTACATTTTAATTTTATAGCCCAGCAGCCCAAGTCCTTTGAGCCCAAGTCAGCTGACCTGGGCCAACCGCAGGCGTTTTACTGAAGCATAGACATACCTTTTAGCAGGTCAGTCCTTTCTGCACATTTATCTTTAACATTGTTTATGAGATCTTTCCAAAGTAATTTAGTGCCTAAGAATGTGAATCTTTTAATTTTGTGTCTGTGCAGAGAACAAAGTTTACATTCCTTTGTAACTTTCCTTTTTGTAAAGATCAGTCCTTTGGTTTTAGCAACAGAGAAATCCCATGCATTTCCTCAGGCAGCGCTCTCCCATAACACTTCCTTGAGTCTCTTTGCTGCTGTTGTGTATTAGTTGTCATGGTTTTTGTTCCTACGGCAAGTGAGTTAGATTATTAGGGAATAGCCCAGCCAGCTTCAGCAGGTTAGGTGAGCTCAGTGTCTGTAAATAAATGGTAGTTTTGTTAGCTGTCTGCTCTCTGGCCTCAAGTGATTTCTTCCTAAACTGGCTGCCCCAAGGATATAACCAGTGGTGACGAAGGTGGGATTCCGGTGCTGCTCCAGTAAAAAAAGAAAGTAAAAGTCAAGGTAAAGAACAAACAAACAAAAGAAACTGCTTGTTTGCACTGACTGTAAAAGTGAAACTAAAAATCATGGCTACTCTGACCAGGCCACTGGAACCTTTTGATAAAAATATAATGCAGTGGCCTGTGTATACTGAGCGTTTTAAGCTTTTTGTTATTGCAAATAACATTACAGAAAAGAAGAAGGTGTCAATATTCTTAAGTGTTGTAGGGGCTAAAACCTGCTCCCTGCTACGCAGCTTACTACACTCTGGTAAGCCTAAGACTAAATCTTACAGTGACACTGTGAAAATCCTGGGGTCCCATTTTTCCCCAAAACCACTGGTAATTGCTAAAAAATATAGGTTCCACAAAAAAGACTAAAAAAATAAAATAAAAGTTGTACAATTTGTAGCAATTTTAAAAAAGCTAGCAAAACAGTGTAAATTTAAGAAAATGTTAACTAATGCCCTGCGTGACAGGTTAGTGTGTGGCCTGTACAGTGAAGCTATACAAAAGCGCCTACTAACAGAGGCTCAGCTTACATTACAGAAGGCTGTTGATATTGCTGTCTCCATGAAACTGGCTACAAGGGAGGCACAATACATCGGTGCATCCCCTAGGGTGCAAAAAGTGTCACAAACACCTACCCACAAAACTGTGCAAAGTCAAAAATGTTACCGCTGTGTTAAGCCAGGTCACCAGGCATCAAAATGTTGGTGTAAAAACCTGGTGTGTCAACACTGTGGCAAAAAAGGGACATATTAAGTGTGCCTGTATCGGTCCAATCTGATTGTTTGTTGTGGGGGAGACGTGTCATTATTCCACCACCACTAAGATCACAAATGTTAAAACAGCTACATTCCGGTCACTGTGGAACAGTGCACATGAAGGAAATTGCACAAAGCTATTTTTGGTGGCCTGGATTGGACAGTGCTATTGAAGAGAAGGCAAAAGCTTGTATGTCATGTCAGGGTGTGAGGAATGCACCCCAGTGGGCACCCTTACACCTATAAGGCTGGCCTAAAAACCCGTGGCAATGTATTCACGTTGACTTCGCTGGCGCCCTTGAAGGAAGCATGTTCTTGATGGCAGTAGGTGCCCATTCTAAATGGCCAGAAATCTCTATAATGCAGTTCACTACTGCAGAGAGTACTATCCAAAAGCTACAGGAACTCTTTAGTCATTTCCGTCTGCCAGAACAACTTGTGAGCGACAACGGACCGCAGTTCATAAAATTTTGAAACTTCTGAGAGACGAAGGCAAATGGAATACACCACATCACTTCAGCACCATATCATCCATCCACCAATGGATTAGCTTAAAGATTTGTGCAGACAATGAAACACGCTTTGAAATCAACAAGGGAACAACACTCCATTCAAAAGCATCTGGATACCTTCTTACTTTCCTACAAAAACACACCTCATGCTACGACCAAGATATTCCCGGCCTTTCTAATAACGGGACGACAGCTGCACACTTGCTTTGATCTGCTGAAACCTTCTGAACCCCGACAAACTGTGCAACGTCAGCAGCAATATCAAGTCATCAAACAGGCACCCAGAGCAAAAGACCGAACCTTTAGCTCGGGACAGCCAGTTTTGGCTCGAAATTATACTTCTGGAGCTAAATGGGTCCCTGCCACAATCATCACGCAAACAGAACCTGTTTTCTACACAGTCCGGACTGCAGAGAATCTTATTTGGCGGCGACATGTAGATCAGCTGTTGCCAGTCCTCAGGACACATCTGCAGTTGAGTGGTCTGACTTCACCTCTTCTGGTGAGACACCAAATCACGAATCACCTGTTCCTGACTGTTCTCCTCCATTACTGCTGGTGGCTAAAATACCCCTTTGCCAAGCACGAGCTGATACCACGTCCTCACCCGTTCGTGCTGCGGACCCTGAGCCCATGGTACTTTTGGGTGCAACAACACCAAAAGTTTGCCGTAATCCACCTAGAAACAGAAGGCCTCCTCATCGGCTGAATCTTTAGCTAGGGTGAACCCACAATTATGGAGCAAAATAATCCCCAGGGTTTAGCCAGGAATGGAGGCAGTCTACTCTCCTTCTCTAGTCTAGTGTGTGTTTTATTTAGGGAATGTTCTTATTTGCGGGGGACGAATATGTTGTGTGTTTGGTTGTCATGGTTTTTGTTCCGATGGCAACCGAGTTAGATTATTAGGGGATAGCCCAGCCAGCTTTGGCGGGTTAGGTGAGCTCTGTGTCTGTAAATAAATGGTAGTTTGTTAGCTGTCTGCTTTCTGGCCTCAAGTAATTTCTTCCTAAACCGGCTGCCCCCAAGAATATAACAGCTGCCACCTCAGTACTCGTGCTCCTAATGCATATACACCTCTACCTCGATATAACGCGATCCTCAGGAGACAAAAATAATCTCACAGTGTTATAGGTGAGACCATGTTATATCAAACTTGCTTTCGCTCACCGTTCCTTGTTCCCTAACTGCCCCCTCCAGACACCCCCATCCCTAATCACCCCAGGATCCCAATCCCTACCCAAACTCCCTGTCCCCTGACTGCTCCGACCCCTATCCACCTTTCCCTGCCCCCTGACCGGCACTCATCGGCAGCAGCGAGAAGCAGAGCATCATGGTCTCGGTCTGCTCCACCCTGACAACTCCCAGCCATAGCGCTCCACTTTCTGCTATCAGTGAGTGTGGGGAGGTTCCGCACTCACCTCTGGTGGGAAGGGGAACAATGCGGCCCCAGCCCGCTCCGCTTTCCTTGCCTCGGCCCCAGCCATGTCTTTGGGGGAGCAGCTGGGGAAAGGTCCTGCACTCACCTGTGGCGGGAAGCAGAGCACCATGGCTGGGAGCTGGCAGAGTGGAGCTGGCTGGAGCTGGGCTGCTTCGCTTCCTGCCACCGATGAGTGCGGGGAAGTTGGGGAAAGGACAGAGCTTTACCGTGTTGTATGCGAACCTGTGTTCTATCGGGTTGTGTTTTATCGGGGTAGAGGTGTACCACCATCATCTATGATTACAGTGACACCTACACTGGCACTTAGATGTTTCAGGATATTGTGTATCATAATATTGAAAAAGGCTGGGCTGATAATACATCCCTGTGATGCACCAATATCAACATAACTTTCCCACCTCCCACCTGCATTGTCCTTTCACTTAAAAATTCTCTAATCCACCCATACATTCTTCCCTTCCAACTTTGTACACGCCTTCCCTTCATAGCGTTTCATATGCCCCTTCGATATCGAGAAACACAGCTATCATGAAACGTTTGTGCCTCATGCTTTGTGGTATTTCAGTTTCTAACTTAACAATGTGATCAGTGGTGCATCTTCGTCTCCTAAAACCACTCTGCACTTCATCTAGAATGCCACTGTTTTTCCAAATAGGCAACAATCTTTCATTCACCATTCTCGCCATAATTTTACCCAGACAGGGCGTCAGGGCAATTGGTCTATAGGCATCCATTTTTGTGGATAATTTGCCTGTTTTTTGTAGTGGAATTTCAACCTACCAGGATCACTCCTTTTTCCCATTCAATGTTAGATAATTCCAAGAGAACCCCCAGACTGCTTTCAGACTCAGAGAGCTATTTAAACATTATGTAACATATACTGTATTATCTTTACTTGGAGATGTATTCTTGGTGATATCAATAGCCCTCTCCAGTTCCCACATATAAAACTATTCATTCAGTTCACCCCAACTACAGAACAGATTATAACTCTCCTCAATTAATTGTCTTTTGATCTAGTGGAAAACTTCACTTTGGTTATCATCATTACTCACCCCTCGGAAAGTTTCTCCTAGAACTTCTGCTATCTCATTATCAGAGCTTCTAATTGAGCTGTCAGTCCCAACAAGACCTGGGATGTGACTATGCTTAGTCTGAATTCCATTCATTTTTCTAATTGACCTGTAGATTTCTGATATCTTGGTGTCTTTATTCATCTGCCTGCAGTACTTCCTTCAACTCATTTTCTTTGATTTTTTAAAAATATATTATTTGTGCTATTGGCTTACGTCTTTTATATGTCATTAGATCTTCACGCTATATGTGCTTTGTTATAGGCTTTCTTCTTTTCTTTGTCTTCCATTTTCCACACCTCATTCCACCATGGAAGTGAGTTTTTAGTTTTGCGGTTGTCATAAACAGATGGTTAAGTGTTAATGTCTCTTTTACCTGTAAAGGGTTAAGAAGCTCAGTAAACCTGGCTGACACCTGACCAGAGGACCAACAGGGGGACAAGCTACTTTTCAAATCTTGGTGGAGGGAAGTCTTTGTGTTGTGCTTTTTGTTTTGTTCGTTGTTCGCATCTTGGGACTAAGAGAGACCAGACGTACATCCAGGCTCTCCAAATCTTTTCTGAATCAGTCTTTCATGTGTCAAAACTGTAAGTAATAGCCAGGCAAGGCAATTAGTCTATGTTTGTTTTCTCACTGTAAATGTTCTTTTGCTGGAAGGATTTTTACCTCTGTTTGCTGTACTTTGAATCTAAGGCTGGGCGGTGGGTCCCTCTGGTCTATTAGAATCTGAGACACCTTGTAAAGCATTTTCCCCTGATTTTACGAGATAATTTTTACCTTTTCTTTCTTTAATTAAAAGCTTTCTTTTTAAGAATCTGATTGATTTTCCTTTTTTAGATCCAAGGGCTTGGGTCTGAACTCATAGGGATTGGTGGGGGGAAGGAGGGGGAGTGGTTAATTCCTTCTTGTTTTAAAATCCAAGGAGTTTAAATCTGTGTTCACCAGGAATTGGTGAAGTCCCTCAAGGCAGCCCAGGGAGATCTTTGGGGACAGGTAGCGTGCCAGACACTGAATTTCTGGCGTGGCAGTGTACCAGATCTAAGCTAGTAATTAAGCTTAGGAGTGTTCATGCAGGTCCCATTTTGTACTCTAAAGTCAAAGTGGGACAAAAACCTTGACAGCGGTACTTCAATATCTAGGCACAGCTACAGTAGCTGCTGCTATAATCTCCCTTTATTACATGGTCATTGAAATTCTCTATGCCATCACCCAAATAATGATTATTACCAATGTCAGTACACTTACTTATAGTTCCCAGTTAGCGTTCTTAAATTCCAGGTAGGTAAATTTTCTATTACCTTCAACCTTTACCTGCCTGTTGAAAAGTAAAATGGTAAGGAAATGAGCATTCCCATTCTTTCTTCCTTATATATTTTTCCGGTTGCATCATTTGCAATATTCTGCTATTATTATTCCAGGTCTAAGCAAGAAAAACGATGTTCTTTGCACCAAATCTATAAAATCATGACTGGTGTGGAGAAAGTAAATAGGGGAGTGTTATTTACTCCTTCTCATAACACAAGAACTAAGGGTCCCAAGAAATAAATAGGCAGCAGGTTTAAACACAAACTAAAGGAGTATTTCTTCACACAATTCACATGTCATCTGTGGAACTCTTTTCGAGAGGATGTTGTGAAGGCCAAGACTAACAGCAGTTCAAAAAAGAACAGATAAATTCATGGCGGATAGTCCATCAATGGCTATTAGCCAGGATAGGCAGGGATAGCCTCTGTTTCCCAGAAGCTGGGAATGGGCGACAGGAGATGGATCATTTGATGATTCCCTGTTTCTGTTCATTCCCTCTGGGGCACCTGGCATTGCCACGGTTGGCCAACGAGGATACTGACTAAAAACCTTTGGTCTGACCAGTAGGGCCATTCTTATGTTCTTAGCTGAGGTGCCATCATTTAAAACACTAGATTGTTGTCATCACCAGACTTTTCTGAGCATGTCCATGTTTACCAATGTCTTACTTTTTAATGACTATTTAGGTCACCACATGTAAAAGACAGTTACTCACCTTTGTAACTGTTGTCTTCGAGATGTCTTGCTCATATCCATTCCAGTTAGGTGTGCGCGCGCTGCGTGCACGTTCGTCAGAAGACTTTTTCCCTAGCAACACTTGGTGGGGCGGCTGGGCACCCCTGGCGCGGCGCGCTATGGCACCAGATATATACCCTGCCGACCCAGCCCACCCTCATCGTTTCTTCTTGCCGGCTACTCTGACAGTGGGAAAGAGGGCGGGTTTGGAATGGATATGAGCAACACATCTCGATGGACAATAGTTACAAAGGTGTAGTAACCGTCTCTTTTCTTCTTCGAGTGATTGCCATATCCATTCCAGTTAGGTTGATTCCCAAGCCTTACTAGGTGGTGGGGTCGAGTGAGATTGTGGCAGAATGCAAAACTGCTGAGCCAAAGGCTGCAATCATCTCTAGACTGTTGAACCAGAGCCTAATGCGAAGCAAAGGTGTGGACCGAGGACCAAGGTAGCTCCGCGACATATTTCCTGATTGGTACACGAGCCAGGAAGGCAGCAGATTGAGCCTGAGCCCTGTAGAATGTGCGGTGAGATGCTGGAGGGAACATGAGCAAGTCGTAGCAAGTACGGATGCACACCGTCACCCAAAGAGGAGATCCTCTGGGGAGGACACGGTTAGCCTCTCTTCGGTCAGCCACTGTAACGAAGAGTTGCGGCGATTTATGAAAGGGCTTCATCCTTCGATATATGCGAGCGCCTATGGACATCTACGGAGTCAATTGGTGTTCCATCGAGATGAGTGCGGCTTCGGGAAGAAGACGGAAAAAGATGCCCTGATTGTATGGAAAGCCGATACCACTTTAGAAGGAATGCTGGATGTTTCAGCTGCACCTTGTCCTTGTAAAAGACAGTATACGGTAGGTCCACTGTGAGCGCTCGAAGCTCGAGATTCGTCTGGCCAATGTAATGGCTACGAGGAAAACTGTCTTCCAGGACAGGTACAGCAGCAAGCAACTTGCCACGCGTCGAATGTGGAGACATAAGTCTGTTTTAAGATTAGGTTGAGGTCCGAGGTAGGGGCAGGGCGGCATTATTGGGGTATAGGCATTCCAGGCCCTTGAGAATCTGTAACTATAGGGTGCGAGAACACGAAGCGGCCACTTTCCCCTGTGTGGAGGTAGAGATGGCCGCCAGTGCACCTCAATGAAATACTGCTCAGCCCTGCTGCTAAAGAGACCAGAGCGTAGTCAACGATGGTAGGGATCGAAACCTCAGTGGGAGTAATGTTTTCTGCGTTCCACACCGCAGGAGAATGCTTTCCACTTTGGCCAGATACGTTGACTGTAGGGAAGGCTTTCCTGCTACCAGGTATACTTGTTGTATGAAGCAGAGCAACGACTTCTGACTGGTTTAGCCACGCAGCAGCCACGCCGTGAGGTGAGGGCCTGCAGGTCTGTGTGTGACGAAGACTGCCATGGTCCTGCAGTTATGGGTCTGGGTTGGAGTGCAGAGGTTTTGGAATTGCGTATTGACAGGTCGAGCAGCGTGGTTTTACCAGTGTTGCCTGGGCCACGCTGGAGCAATCATGATATTAGGTGCACTCTGTCCCTGCGGAGTTTTAGAAGGACCTTGTGAACTAGCGGGAAACAGTTTGGAAGGCATAGAGCAGCCGGTTCTTCCACGGCATTAGATGCATTCCTGAGTACTGATCCCGGTGAAAGACCCTGGAAGAGGAAGAACATCTGGCATTTCCTGTTCGCAGGGGAAGCGAACGGTCTATGTGGGGAAATCCCCATTCTTCTGGAAAACCGAATGATAATAACATCGGCCTATGCACTCTGGCACAGAAAGGACCTACTCAGTTTACTCGCCCAGAGGTGTTCCGAAACCCTGGAGAAGAACACTACCAGGTCTATCAAGTGGGCTATGCAAAAGTCCCAGTGATGTGATGGTCTCGTGACAAAGGGAGGATCGTTAGTCCCTGCCTGTTGTTTATGTAATATATGGCCGTTGTTGTTTGTCTGTAAACACTGAGACACAACGCCTTGTTAATGTTGCTTGACACCTGGCACGCCAGGCGGACTGCTTTCAGCTCTCGGATTTTATGTGGTGTCGGCCAGTTTCTTGAGATGACCAGAGTGTCTAGTAAACTAAGGCTGTCTCGATTGTGATCTTATTCTCCAACCCTGTACGAGCTATGACGCATCTGTCGTCATGGGACATGAGGTCTTGGTGGCTGATTGTGGTAATGGCAGCCCTGCACACACCAGGGAGGGAGTCAGCCACCAGTCTAGGGAGCCTAGAGTGCTCGGGGGAATGGTGACTATCGTGTCTATTGGGTCTCTGCCTGGGCGGTATACCGAGTTGAGCCAAGTTTGGAGAGGACGGAGGCGGAGTCTGGCGTATTTGGTCACGAACGTGCAGACAGCCATGTGACCTAGGAGACTGAGACAAATGCAAGCCTAGGTCGTCGGGAAATTCTGTAGACCTCGGATGATTGTTGCCATTGCTTGAAACCGCGGCTGTGGTAAGTAGGCCTTGGCTAGATTGGAGTCCAGGGTAGCTCCTATGAAGTCTAACCTCTGCATGAGAACCAGAGTGGATTTCTCCATATTGACCGTCAGGTCTAGATGTGCGAATAGGTCCTTGACGATGCCCACATGCTGGGTGACTTGTGTCTCGGAGGTTCCTCGGATGAGCCAATCGTCCAGATATGGAAAAACGTGTCTCCGACGTAGGAGGAGGTAGGTGGTGACTACGGCCATACATTTTGTAAATACCCTTGGGGCCGTAGAGAGGCCAAAGGGCAGGACCGTAAACTGGAAGTGCTGACAGTCAGCTATGAAGCGAAGATATCTCCTGTGTGGAGGAAAAATGGCGATGTGAAAGTATGCGTCTTCATATCTAGGGCAGCATACCAGTCTCCAGGATCCAAGGACAGGATAATGGTCTCCAGGGATACCATGCGGAACTTCAACTTTATCATAAACTGGTTGAGTCCTCGCAGGTCTAGGATAGGTCTGAGACCTCCCTTTGCCTTGGGGATTAGGAAATAACGGGAGTAAAACCCCTTGCCCTTTTTGTCCTTTGGTACCTCCTTTATCACTCCCATGGCGAGGAGCGTCTGCACCTCTTGCAAGAGGAATTGCTAGTGAGAGGGGTCCCTGAAGAAGGACGGGGTTGGAGGGTGGGAGGGTGGAGTTGAAACAAATTGGAGGTGGTATCCATATTTCACCGTGCGTAGGACCCAGAGATCTGAGGTTAACTGAGACCACGCCGGGACGAAGTAGGAGAGACGGTTGGAGAAGGGAGGAAAAGGATCCTGGCCTGTAACTGGTACGCCGTCCTCGGGTGCACCTTCAAAAGTTGGACTTTGGTCCCGCTGGTGGTTTCAAGGGACCTTGGTTTTGGCCCCCTTGGGGTCCTGACTGGCATCTACGCCCACCTCATCTGCGCCGCCTGCCAAAGTCTTGTCTGTGTCTAGGCACAAAGTACGGGCAGTGAGACTGGGGACGGAAAGGCCTGCGTTGGGTCACTGGCGTATGCATGCCTAGAGAATGCACTATGACCCTATTGTCCCTTCAGGCTTTGCAGTCTAGGGTCAGTCTTTTCCGAGAAAAGACCTTTACCATCAAACAGCAAGTCCTGGATGGTATATTGCAGCTCCGGTGGGAGGTTGGAAACACCCGAGGCCAGAGTCCTGGCTGCTGAGTCGGCTGCATCTAGCGAGGCCTGGAGAGAAGTTCTGGTCACCTTTTTCCCTTCTTCCAAGAAGGCAGTGAACTCTTGGCGGGAGTCTTGAGGGAGTAGCTCCAGTAAACCTACCCACCTCCGCCCAGGTGTTGTAATTATAGCGGCTGAGCAGGGCTTGTTGGTTTGCCACCCGGAGTTGTAGGGCACCTGCCGAGTACACTTTGCAGCCAAGCAGGTGCATTCGCCTATCCTCCTTCGATTTCAGGGCTGGCGCCTGTTGGCCATGGCGCTCCCTCTCATTAACGGACTGAAGGACTAGTGAGCAGGGAGGAGCATGGACATACAAATACTCATACCACCTAGAGGGTACCATGTATTTACGCTCGACTCCCCTGGCCGCAGGAGGGATAGAGGCTGGAGATTGCCATATAGTGTCGGCATTGGCTTGGATGGTCTGGATAAATGGTAGAGCCACTCTGGGGGGGTATCCACTGACCAGAAGCTCACTACCCGGTCCTCTAC
>NC_133792.1:6203730-6247783 GCF_003597395.2 Chelonoidis abingdonii
GGAAGGAATTTTCCTCCAGGGCAGATTGGCTGATGCTCTGGAGGTTTTTCGCCTTCCCCTGCAGCGTGGGGCATGGGTCACTTGCTGGTGGATTCTCTGCTTGAGGTCTTCAAACCACAATTTGAGGACTTCAATAACTCGGACATAGGTTAGGGGTTTTTGTGGAAGTGGATGGGTGGGGTTCTGTGGCCTGCTTTGTGCGGGAGGTCAGACTGGATGATCATGTTGGTCCCTTCAGACCTATGAGTCTATGAGTCTATGAGGCCAAAGGCCCCCTTTCACCTTGGGAATAAGGAAATATCGGGAATAAAACCCCTTGCCCCTTAACTCTTCCGGTACCTCCTCTATAGCTCCGATTGAGAGGAGCTTGTGGACCTCCTGGGTGAGGAGTTGCTCGTGAGAGGGGTCCCTGAAGAAGGACGGGGAGGGAGGGTGGAAGGGAGGGGGTGAAACAAACTGAAGGCGGTATCCAAGCTTCACTGTGCGTAGGACCCAACGATCCGACGTCAACTGGGACCACGCCGGAAGGAACTGGGAAAGGCAGTTGTAGAACTGAAAGGGATCCGGGGAGGCAATTGGTACACCGCTCTTGGGCGCACCCTCAAAAGTTTGGTTTGGGTCCCGGCGTTGGTTTGGTGGGACCGGAATTGTTGCTCCCTTGAGGTCCAGACTGGCGTCTGCGATTATTACGACCTCTCCTTCTGGCAAAGTCTTGCCGTGGCCAAGGTGGGGGGCGCTGCGGTTGGGAGCGGAAGGACCGTCTTTGCCTCTGAGGCGTAAGCATTCCCAACGAACGCATAATTACTCTGTTGTCCTTCAGACTCTGCAGTCTAGGGTCTGTCTTTTGTGAAAACAAGCCTTGACCATCAAACGGCAGGTCTTGTACCATATGTTGCAACTCAGGTGGGAGGCTGGACACTTGCAACCATGATATATGGCGCATGGCTATGCCCGAAGCGACCGTTCTGGCCGCCGAATCCGTGGCATCTAATGAGGCTTGTAAGGAGGTCCTCGCGACCCTCTTCCCCTCCTCCAGGAGTGCTGCAAATTCCTGGCGGGAATCTTGTGGAACCAACTCGACAAACTTCCCGACAGCCTCCCAGGTATTATAACTGTATCTGCCAAGGAGGGCCTGTTGGTTCACTATGCGGAGTTGGAGATCTCCTGCAGAATAGATTTTTCAGCCCAACAAATCCATGCGCCGGGCTTCTCTAGATTTAGGTGCGGGGGCTTGTTGGCCTTGGCACTCCTGTTCGTTGACGGACTGTACCACCAAGGAACAGGGAGCGGGGTGCACATAGAGGTACTCATACCCCTTGGAAGGCACCATGTACTTCCGTTCGACCCCCTTGGCTGTGGGTAGGATGGAATCCGAGGATTGACAGATAGTGTCCGCTCTAGCCTGGATCGAATGGATGAATGGGAGAATCACTCGGGTGGATGTCTCCACGGACAAGATGCTAATCGCCGGGTCCTCCACCTCTGGGACCTCCTCTACCGGCAGGTTGATATTTTGGCTGACGCGCCACAGAAGGTCCTGATGTGACCGGAGGTGGTCCCAATGATGACGTCCCCACTACTGCCTCATCCAGGGAGGATGAAGATGACAGCCCCGGGATAAGTGGATCCTGCACTGATGCCTGGTCTGGGGGAACCTCCGACTCCGGAAGGTCATGCGGTTCCGGTGCGTGAGCACTGGTTTCCTCTGCATCAGCGGGGGGAGACCAGCTGAATGTGGCCTCGGGCACACAGTGCTCTGAGTGACCAGAGCGCGATGGGCCAGTCAGTTCACCCTTGGCTTGATGGTACGCCCAAGGTGTCCAAAAGGACCACTGATGAGGTCCGTGGTCCAGGCCATGGGCGTGCGTCTCCGAGTCCCCACAGGAGGCGCTGTCCGCACGGGAGGAGACGGATGGGTGACGCGAGGGCCACAGAGGCGCTGAAGTCGTGTGGACCAGGTCTCTGCGTCCATTGGACTCCTGTCTACGTGGTAGCGGTGAATGGTACCGAGAGTCGTAGCGGTGCCGGGAGCAGGACCGGGACCTGCGACCAGCACGGTGCCGGGAGGTCAACCGGTGCCTCCCATCACCATGCCGAGACCGGCTGCGAGAGGTACAGCGGTGCCGGGACCTGGACCGGTGCCGAGAGTACCGCGATGGAGACCAGGATCTCGAGCAGTTCTGAGAGTACGACTGGTACCAGGATGGCGAGCGGTACCGGGACTGCGAGCAGTGCCGAGAGCGGGAGCAATGTCTGGAATGAGAGTGTCCGCGGGACCTGGATCAGGACTGGCGGCGTTGCATAGCGTCTGGCGAAGACGGCCTCATCATGGCGGGTTTGCCCAGTGACTGAACAACCCGCACCGGTGGAGCCGGGGGTTGGGGCAGCTCATGCTCCGTCAGAGCAATTAGTTCCAGAGCTGTGGAGAAAGTCTCCGGCATCGAGGGTACAACGAGCTCGACCACAGCGCACGCTGGGGAGCTGGTAGGCACCGGACTCGACGGCTCTTGAGAGACCGGAATCGACGGTGTGGAGGCAAGCGGTGCCGCAGCAGTTGACGGTGCCGGGCGGTCCGCCTTAGATGTACGCTCCGACTGCGGTACAGATGCTGGTGCCGCAGGAGCCTTGTGCCACTTGGACCTCAGGGAGAGGGATCGGTGCCTGCCCGAGGGTTGAGCCGGTGAAGGCTGATGCCGAGGAGTCTTCACTGGAACCATGCGTTCCAGTGCGGAGGGAGCACTCGTCCCCAGTGCCAGAGTCGGTGCCGAAGATAGAGGAGTTAGAGCTGCCTCCATCAAGAGTTGCTTGAGGCGAATGTCCCGCTCTTTCTTCGTCTGGGGCTTGAACGCCTTGCAGATTTGGCACTTGTCCGCAAGATGGGATTCTCCCAGACACTTTAAACAGGAGTCGTGCGGATTTCCTATGGGCATCGGCCGATGACAGACTACGCAAGGTTTGAAGCCCGGAGAACCGGGCATGGGCCCCGGTACCGGGAGAGGAAAAGGGGCTAGCCCCCAACCCTCTAACTATATACACCACTACTATAAACTACTAACAATACAAAAAAGTTAACGAGAACTATGGAAAACTAACTATGTACACAATAATTATATATAAACAAGCGAAGAGCTAGGGAGGTGGAGATCAGCTAAGCCGCGCTCCACTGTTCTAACGACCGACACGGGCGGTAAGAAGGAACTGAGGAGCGGATGGGCCGGCAGGGGTATATATCGGGCACCATGGCGGCGCCACTCCAGGGGGCGCCCTGCCAGCCCACCGAGTGTTGCTAGGGTAAAAATCTCCAACGAACGTGCACGTGGCGCACGCACACCTAACTGGAATTGATATGAGCAAGTACTCGAAGAAGAAGGTGGTCTTATCAAGGCCAGCTTGCCTATAGACTGTATTACCCGCACCAGCGGTGCGGGGGGTAGAGGCAGCGTCGACTCTGTCATGGCAATCCGATCCCTCACCGTTGAGAACGTCTCTGGTGTGGATGGGATAGTAAGTTCTACCGGGGCTTGCGCCGGGGAGCTAACAAGACACCGGACTCAACGGCCCTTGTGGGACCGGAATCGACGGTGCCGACATTGTCGGTGCTGCGGCGGGTGTTGGCGCCGGGCGATCCAACTTAGACGAGGTCTCTGGCTGCAGTGCAGGCGGCACAGAAGCAGCAGAAGTCTTAGTCTTTCTCGACCTCGGGGAGAGGGAGCAGCGTGGAGCCAACTTCGGTGCGGGCGACGGCCGGTGCCGAGCAGCCTTGGCAGTACCTGCGCGGTCCGGTGCCGAGGAGGCGCTTCTGCCTGCCGATTGACCAGTGCTCGGTGCCGAAAGTGGAGGGGTGAGAGCCGCCTCCATGAGGAGCTGTTTGAGTCTGAAGTCCCTCTCCTTTTTTGTTCGTGGCTTGAGAGCCTTGCAAATGTGACACTTAACTGTCAGGTGCGATTCCCCGAGGCACTTCAGACAGGAGTCGTGTGGATCTCCTGTCAGCATCGGCTTGCGACAGGCCGAGCACGGTTTGAAACCTAGTGAACCGGGCATGGGCTCCGGCACTGGGTGCGGGGAAGGGGCTAATCCCCGAACCCCTCTTAACTATATTACACTAACTATGCTATAAACAGATAACTAAGTATAACTATATAAAAAGTTTACAGCTATGTACACAATAATGAATACGAGAACTACGAGTAGCTAGGGAAGTGGAGGTCAGCTAAGCTGCGCTCCACTGTTCCAACAACCGACATGGGCGGTAAGAAGGAACTGAGGGGTGGCTAGGTCGGCAGGGGTTTATATCCAGTGCCATAGTGGCGCCTCTCCAGGGGGCGCCCAGCCCACCCACCGAGTGTTGCTAGGGTAAAAAGTCTTCCGACGAACGTGCACGCGGCACGCACACACCTCACTGGAATGGATATGAGCAATCACTCGAAGAAGAACTTTGCCAGTGTATTTATGAATAAACCTTTAGATTTTAGATTCTAAAGGACTGGCAACAGCATGATTTGTGGGTAAGTTCTGATTTGTATATTGACCTTGGTCTGGGGCTTGGTCCTGTGGGATCAGGAGAACCTTTTTCTTTTACTGAGGTATTGATTTTCATAACCATTCATCCCCATAAGGAGTGGTTGGGTGATACAAGGGAACTGGAGTATCTGAGGGAATTGCTTGTATGACTTTGGGTTATCCAGTGGGGTAAAATGTAAGTCCTCTCTGTTTGGCTAGTTTGTAAAGGATGCCCAGCCTTGGGCTGTGACTGCCCTGCTTCAAGCAATTTGTCCTGAGTTGATACTCTCAGTACTGTCCCACCAGAGGCTGCATTGTTACAGGAGTTGCCCAGGATTTCAGCTGGGAAGTCTCTGAAGCTCAGGACGCGCTACCTCAGGTAGGGGAAGTATGTAACACACACACCTTCTGCGTGTGGTGGTGTATCCCCTCTAGTGGCACTGAGACCACTTAGAGAGAGAGAGATAAAATGAGTCTGCTCTACAGCCTTAGCTAACAGCCAGTTGGCTTTTAGCTCATGCTGTACAAGCTCATGCATTAAACTCTAGAGGTTCCCGGTTCGATCCCGCTCACCGATGAGTCTGCAACATTACAGAGGCAGCTGCCACCCCAAAAGGGAGAGAGCTGCCATGCCACGCCCGGCCATGAAGAGGTGCCAAGTAATGAGCTGACACTCTTCAGAGCCTCCTGTGATTGACTGCAACCTTTGGACAATAGCTGGTGGTAGGAAGTGTCACACCCTTGTGTTGCCCTCAGAGTGTCCTGGGTCAGAGTCCAGTAGGAGGCCCTGGGCTCCCCCACCATCCGCCGCGCCCTTCTTCCCCTCGCATGTCAAAGGGCTGAAACCCTGACCACTAGACAACATCCCCATGAGCAAAGGCCATCATGATGCATCCGTCTTTGAAAGTTTCCAGAGGATGCAGGGGCAGAAAGGGGAGAGAGGATGAGGGTGGCTTCTTGGGGAGAGGGAGAGCGGGAGCCTTATGGAAATCTCTTGTTTACTGCCATCTACCCAATGATCAGACAATTGATGCCTAGAACGTTCCCTGACATCTTGTAATTGATTGGATCTAGATTGTAAAACGGTTACCACATTTACAGATGCAGAAATGTCAGCGAGTTGAATGGATGCCCATTGCAAGCTCAGCTAAATATGCAACGTGGCTCCAGCCCAATTTTCATTCACATTATTGTTTTTCTCCAAAACACTTTCACTAATCATTTTGGTCAGCTTTGGAAAGTTAGGCCTTTCAGTGTACCAAATATCAATACTGATGGTTGGGACTGCCCTCTATTGGTCATAAGAAAATACGGTTACTCATCTTTGTAACTGTTGTTCTTCGAGATGTCTTGCTCATATCCATTCCAGTTAGGTGTGCATGCGCTGCGTGCACATTTGTCGGAAGATTTTTACCCTAGCAACAGTCGGTGGGTCGGCTGGGTCACTCCCTGGAGTAGCGCCACCATGGTGCTGGATATATACCCCTGCCGACCCAACCGCTCCTCAGTTCCTTCTTGCCGGCTACTCCGACAGTGGGGAAGGAGGGTGGATTTGGAATGGATATGACCAACACATCTCAAAGAACAACAGTTACAAAGGTGAGTAACCGTCTTTTCTTCTTTGAGTGCTTGCTCATATCCATTCCAGTTAGGTGATTCCCAAGCCTTACCTAGGCGGTGGGGTCGGAGTGAGATGTCGCAGAGTGTAATACTGCGGAGCCAAAGGCTGCGTCATCTCTGGACTGCTGAACCAGGGCATAGTGAGAGGCGAAGGTATGGACCGAGGACCAGGTAGCTGCGTGACATATCTCATGGATGGGCATGTGAGCCAGGAAGGCAGCAGATGAAGCGTGAGCCCTGGTAGAGTGTGCAGTGACGTGGCTCGTGACGTGGCTTGAGGGGACATGAGCCAAGTTATAACAGGTGCAGATGCACGATGTCACCCAGGATGAAATCCTTTGTGAGGAAACGGGTAGGCCCTTCATACACTCTGCCACTGCGACGAAGAGTTGGGGTGTTCTGCGGAAGGGCTTTGTCTGCTCGATATAAAAAGCGAGTGCTCTACGGACATCTAGGGAGTGCAATTGTTGCTCCCTGCGCAATGAATGTGGCTTCAGGAAGAAGACTGGAAGGAAGATCTCCTGGCTAACACGGAAGGCCGATACCACTTTGCGGAGAAAGGCTGGATGTGGTCGCAACTGCACCTTGTCTTTGTGGAACACAGGATATGGAGGGTCCGCCATGAAAGCCCGAAGCTCGGAAACTCATCTTGCTGATATGATGGCCACGAGGAAAGCGGTTTTCCAGGACAGGTACAGAAGGGAGCAAGTTGTTAACAGCTCGAATGGGGCCGATATAAGTCTGGTAAAGAACCAGGTTGAGGTTCCAGGTTGGGGCAGGGCGGCGTACGTGGGGGTATGGGCGCTCCAAGCCCTTGAGGAATCGAGATACCACAGGATGTGAAAACACTGAACGGGCATTCTCCCCTGGGTGGAAGGTAGAGATGGCCACCAAGTGTACCCTCAATGATGATACCGCTAGGCCCTGCTGTGCAAGAGACCAGAGGTAGTCCAAGATGGTGGAGATCGAGACCTCAGCGGGAAGAACGTTCTGCTCTCCGCACCAGCATGAGAAACACTTCCACTTGGCCAGATATGTTGATCTAGTGGAAGGCTTTCTGCTACCCAAGAGTACTTATTGCACTGGGGCAGAGCAATGCAACTCAGACTGGGTCAACCACTTAGGAGCCATGCCGTGAGATGGAGGAACTGTAGATCTGGGTTGTGAAGTTTGCCGTGGTCCTGAGTTATCAGGTCCGGGTGAAGAGGTAGAGGGATGGGGTAGGCTATTGACAGGTCGAGCAACATGGTGTACCAGTGCTGCCTGGGCCACGCTGGAGCGATGATCAAGCGGGCTCTGTCCCTGCGTACTTTCAGCAGGTCCCTGTGGACGAGTGGGAACGGTGGAAAAGCGTAGAGCAAGTGAGTCGTCCATGGTATCAGGAAAGCATCCGCTAGCGAACCCTGGGAGAGGCCTTGAAAGGAACAGAATATCTGGCATTTCCTGTTCTCGCAGGACGCAAAGAGGTCTACACGGGGAAATCCCCACTTCCGGAAGACCAAAAGAATAATGTCCGGGCGAAGCAACCACTTGTGAGAAAGGAAGGATCTGCTGAGACGATCCGCCAGAGTGTTTCGAACCCCCGGGAGAAAGGACGCTATGAGGTCTATAAAGTGAGCTATACAAAAAGTCCCAGAGTTGTATGGCTTCCTGACAAAGGGTCGAGGACCTTGTCCCGCCCTGTTTGTTTATATAGTACATGGCTGTTGTGTTGTCTGTGAATATTGACACACAACGGCCTTGCAAGTTTTGCTGAAATGCCTGGCATGCAAGGCAGACTGCTCTCAGCTCCTGGACACTGATGTACAAGGCCAGCTCCTGAGATGACCAAAGGCCTTGAGTGCGTAGATGTCCGAGGTGAGCACCTCCGCCGAGAGATGACGTGTCCGTCGTCAGGGGCATAAAAGGCTGGTGCGGATGGAACAGCAGCCCTGCAGACACCAGGGAGGGGGTCAGCCACCATTCGAAGGAGCCTAGCATGCTCAGGGGAATGGTGACTATCCTGTCTATGGCATCTCTGCCTGGTTGGTATAGTGAGTTGAGCCACGATTGGAGGGGACGGAGGTGCAGTCTGGCGTGCTTTGTCACAAACGTGCAGACCGCCATGTGACCCAGGAGACCGAGGCAAATGCGAACCGAAGTAAATGGAACAGCTTGCAGGCTCTGGATGATGGCCACCATTGCCTGGAACCGAGGCAGCGGTAAGCAGGCTCTGGCGAAATTGGAGTCCAGGGTGGCGCCAATAAAGTCTATCCTCTGAGTGGGAATCAGAGTGGATGTTTCCGCACTGATCATCAGGCCTAGATGTAGGAAAAGGTCTTGACAATGCCGACGTGATGGGTGACTTGTGCCTCGGAGGTCCCTCGGATGAGCCAGTCGTCTAGATATGGAAAAACGTGTATCTGACGGCGGCGGAGGTGGGTGGCGACTACAGCCATGCATTTCGTAAATACTCTTGGGGCTGTAGAGAGGCCGAACGGTAGGACCACGAACTGAAAATGTTGGCGGTTGGCTACGAACCGGAGGTACTTCCTGTGAGGAAGATAGACGGCTATGTGAAAATACACATCTTTCATGTCAAGGGCGGCATATCAGTCTCCGGGATCCAGGGATGGGATGATGGTCCCCAGGGATACCATGCGGAATTTCAACTTTATCACGAATTTGTTGAGCTCCCGCAGATTCAGGAAAGCTCTGAGATGCCCCTTTGCCTTGGGGATTAGGAAGTAGCGAGAGTAAAACCCCATGCCCCTTTCGTGTTTTGGTACCTCTTCTATGGCTCATTTGGCAAGGAGCGTCTGCACCTCCTGAAGGAGGAATTGCTCATGAGAGGGGTCCCTGAAGAGGGACGAGAAAGGGGGGTGGTATGTGGTGCGTGAAATAAATTGGAGGTGGTACCCAAATTCCAGCTTGCATAAGACCCAGTGATCTGACTTAGCTGGGACCACGCAGGGAGGAAAAGGGAGAGGCGGTTGGAGAAAGGAGGGAATGGAGCCTTTAATGAAACTGGTACGTCGTCCTCGGGCGCACCTTCAAAAGGTGGGTTTTGGCCCTGCGAGTGGTTTGGAGGGACCTTGGTTCTGGCCTCTTTGGGTGCCTCACTGCCTCCGACGACTGGTTCTACCCCGCCTTCTGGCAAAGTCCTGTCTCTGTCTGGGCTGAGGGTAACAGTGGTGTGGCTGCGGGCGGAACGGCCTGCGCTGAGTCACTGGCGAGTGCATGCCTAGTGAGCGCATAATGACCCTGTTATCTTTTAGGCTTTGCAGCCTAGGGCCTGTCTTGTCAGAGAAGAGGCCTTGCCCTTCAAAGGGGAGGTCCTGGATTGTATGCTGGAGCTCCGGGGGAAGGCCTGAGACTTGCAGCCATGAGATACGTCTCATAGTAACTCCGGAGGCAAGGGTCCTGGCTGCAGAGTCCGCTGCATCCAAGGAAGCCTGGAGGGAAGTTCTAGCCACCTTTTTCCCTTTGTCCAGGAGGGCCGCAAATTCCTGCCAGGAGTCTTGCAGGAGCAACTCCTTAAACTTGTCTGCCGCCGCCCAGGTATTATAGTTATAGCGGCTAAGGAGGGCTTGCTGATTAGCCACACGGAGTTGGAGCGTCCCTGCGGAATAGATTTTGCGCCCCAGCAAGTCCATGCGCCTCGTGTCCTTTGATTTTGGGGCTGGGGCTGGGGCCTGCTGGCCATGGCGTTCTCTCTCATTGACCGACTGGACAATGAGGGAGCAGGGAGGAGGATGGATGTATAAGTATTCGTAGCCCTTGGAGGGCACCATATATTTACGTTCCACTCCCTGGGCAGCAGATGGGATAGAGGCCAGAGACTGCCAGATCGTGTTGGCTTTGGCCTGGATCGTCCGGATAAAGGGGAGGGCCACTCTCGTGGGGGCATCAGATGACAAAATGTCCACCACTGGGTCCTCTACCTCCGGGACCTCCTCGACTTGCAAGTTCATATTTAGTGCCACACGCCTGAGGAGGTCCGTGTGGGCCCTCAGGTCAATTGGCAGAGGGCTTACAGATGATGTTCCGGCTACCGCCTCGTCAGGGGAGGAGGATGAGGAGAGACCAGGGACAAGAGGGTCAGTTGAGGCCTCTTCTTGGTGGCCAGCCTCTCTCTCCCTTGGGATCTGGGAGTCTTGTGGCTGGACCAGCACTTCCTCCGAAGTAGAAGGAGGAGGGCGGCTTATAGTGGCTTCTGGTACCTGGTGCTCCGATGTGGCAGAGCGAGATGGGCCTGGTTGTGCACCTTGGGCCTGATGATATGCCCAAGGTGTCCAGAATGCCCACTGGTGAGGGCCATGATCTTCGGCCTGGGGCTCGTGGAATATCCTAGCGGACACATCGAAGTCTCTGTCCTGGGTGTACGAACTGTCCGCCTGCGAAGACACGGACGGGTGCCGGGACGGCCAGGAAGGAGCTGAAAGACCCTGGTAAGAGTCCTTCTCTCTTGCCGTTGCTGATCTCCTCGGCATCGGGGATCGGTACCTGGAGCCATACCGGTACCAAGAACGAGATCGGGACCTGCGACCTGCACGGTGCTGGGAGGTCGACCTGGATCTCGAAGGTCTGCGTCGGGAATGGCTGTGAGAGTCCTGGTGCTGGGAGCGGTGCCGGGAGCTGGAGTGGTACCGAAAGTACCGAGCCGGAGGCTGAGACGTTGATCTATGCCGCGAGTACGACCAGTACCGAAGAGGCGAGCGGTGCCGGGACTGCGAGCGGCATCGGGACCGTGATCATCGATGGGACAGCGAATGGCGCCGGGACCTGGATCGTGATCGGTGCCGATCTGCCGAGTTGACTGAAGGCGGTCTCATTAGGGCTGGCTTGCCTATCGAGTGTAATACCCGCACCAGCGGTGCCGAGGATTGAGGCAGGACAGATTTCGTCATAGCTATGAGGTCCCTGGCTGTGGAGAATGTCTCCGGTGTAGAGGGGACCGTAAGCTCAACTACAGGCCTCGGCAGGGAGCTCTCAGGGACTGGACTCGATGGCCCCCGTGGGACCGGAATCAACGGTACTGCAGCAGTTGGTGCCGCGGCAGGTGTAGGTTTTGGGTGGTCCGAACGAGGCTGCATCTGCGGTGCAGAGGGCACAGAGGTAGTGGAGGACTTCGACCCCCTCAGTTTCGGGGAGAGAGATCGGTGCCGAGTAGGTCCCTGAGCCGGAGATGGCCGATGCCACGGTGTCTTAGCGGTGTCGGCACGGTCTGGTGCTGGAGGAGCGCTTCTAGCAGAGTGGTCAGCGCTCGGTGCCAAGGGTTCAGAGCTGCCTCCATGAGGAGATTCTTTAGGCGAAAGTCTCTCTCTTTCTTCGTCCTCGACTTAAATGCCTTGCAAATACAGCACTTATCTGTAATGTGCGATTCCCCGAGGCACTTGAGACAAGAGTCGTGGGGATCTCCTGTAGGCATCGGCTTGTGGCAGGCCGAGCAAGGTTTGAATTCCGGTGAACCGGGCATGGGCCCTGGCACTGGGTGCGGGGAAGGGGCTACTGGCCCAAACCCCGCTTAACTAGATACACTAACTATCTAAAAACTATCAAACTACTGTAATTATATAAATTTCAAACTATATACAACAAAGATATCGAAGAAACTTACAAGTAGTAGGGAACGATGGAGACAGCTAAAGCCGCGCTCCACTGTGCAACACCGACACAGGTGGTAAAACAGAGGGGGAGACCTGAGGAGCGTTGGTTGGCAGGGGTTATATAATCCGGCACCATGGTGGTGCCACTCCAGGGCACCCAGCCGAACCCACCGAGTGTTGCTTAGGTTAAAAAACTTTCGATGCGAACGTGCACGCGGCGCGCACACATCTAACTGGAATGGGATGACAAGCACATGAAGAAGACAAGCCAAGGGTCCATTCCAGCCCAGAATCGTATCCTCCCACAGTGGCCATACCAGGTGCCCCAAAGGGAATCAACAGAACAGTAATCACCAAGTGATCCAACCCCTGTCTCTCCCATTCCCAGCTTCTGGCAAACAGACGGCTTAGTATTACCTCAAGGTAATAAGGCAACGCTTCAAAGGAAAAAAATTAGGCCACGTTACACTACTGATAATATCGAATTAGCTAAAATCGGTTTTATAAAACTGATATTATAAATTTGATTTCTGCGCCACCTTAGCACATAATTCAGCGTTGTGCGTCCATGCTTCCGAGGCTAACGTCGTTTCTGAAGCGTGCATTGTGGTGTTAGCACTTCCGTAGCTATCCATAGTTCCCGGCCAGTCTCCCCTGCCCCTTGGAATTCAGGGTGAATCTTAATTGTCGCGGGGGGTCTGGGTAATGTTTGTCAGTCATTCCTTCCTCCGGAAACATCAGCTGACAATCCTTTCGCGCCTTTTTCTCTGGATTGCCTGGCGACGCCATAGCACGGCACCCACTGAGCCCGTCAGCTTTTTTTTTTCCGGCACCGTATGTGTTACTGATTCCGGACAGAAGGCATACTCCAGCGCTACACAACAGCATTCACTTGCTTTTGCAATGATAGCAGCAGACGGTTACCGGTCGTTCTGTACCATTACTCCGGAGTAACTGGCAATGAGGATGACGGTTTATCTCTTCCTCTCTTGTACGCCGCTGCTATCATGAGTGCACCTGGCTCAAAATTTTGCAAAGCAAATATTGGATGACTCACTTGGACTGAGTCAATTCCTCCCTTATGGTTGTCTAAAAATAGAGTCAGTCCTGCCTAGAATAAGCGAGCAAGTGTATTAGAGAACCAGTGTATCAGAGAGCACAGCTGCTCCGTGTCAGTATGTGCACCAGGGGGTGCCCCTGCAACAACCGCCACCCTTTGCTTCCTGCCTCCCCCAACCTTCCCTGGGCTACCTGGCAGTGTCCCCCCCACATTTTTGTCATGAAGTTATAAAGAATGCGAGGAAAAAGAAACAGAGACTTGGAGGCAGCTCCCGGCTATGACAGTCCAGCAGTATGGAATCTTTTCTTTTACACTGGCACGGGGGGGGAGGGGGCTGAAGCCCCCACTGCTATGATGAAGATGCTTATTAGTCCGTGTCTGTCCTATCTACTGGGAGTAACCAGAATCATTCCCTCATGATATTGAGCAATTATCCAGGCATGGGTTTCTCGAGGATGGTGGGCGAGATCTATAGCACCGTCTACCACCGGGGAGGGGAGAGGGAAGAGGAGCAGATACTGCCTCTTCACTGCTGTAGCATCGCGCTACCGAGCATTCAAGTACACGTAGGGTGACCATTGAAGTATTCAAGGAATGTTTCTTTCCCTTTTTCTTTCATGTGTGGGGGGGGGGAAAGAAACTGAGAAGCTGTTCCCTGAACCACGGCCAGAATACTGTGTTGAACCTACGACATTGGGGCTCAGCCAAGAATGCAAAATATTATTTCAAGAGACTGCGGGGACTGGGGATAAGCGATTCTCAGATACCCCTCCCTCCCTCCATGATCCGTCCATTTGAGTCTTCTGGCTTCCCGTTACGCTTGTCACGCCAGCCTGTATCCTGGAGTTTTTTTTCAAAACGGCTTGGACATTTATGGTTCTGTAACGAGCTCGATACAACAATTTGTCTCCCCATACACGATCAGATCATATCTCCCGCACGGTCCATGCTGAGCTCTTTTGGATTTGAGACTGCTCGCCACCCGCTGCTGATAGAGCTCCACGCTGAGCAAAGCAGGAAATGTCAAATTCAAAAGTTCACGGGGTTTCCTGTTTACCTTGCCCGCTGCATCTGTTCAGATTGCTGACCAGAGAGCAGTCAGCTGGGCCCTGTGGATACCGCCCGGAGGCCAATAACATCGATTTCCGTCCACACTAACCTACTCCGAATTGTTAATATCGAATTTAGCCTATCCTCTCGTTCGGATGGAGTTACCAAATCGATTAAAGAGCCCTTTTATATCGATATAAAGTGGCGTGTAGTGTGACGGTACAGTTAAATCGAATTAAACGCTCTAGTAATCGATTACGCTAGTGTAGCAGCGCTCTAAATCACACTAGGGAGAAATAGGAAAGGAACAGCACTTCCTGCAGTAAGATATACCACCTGCGCATCCTCCATATCAATCTACCATGATTAGCCTCCTCACTTGAGTGTGTGTAAGATAAAATAAAGAGGAGACAAGTATTTGGCACAAATCAAAAATAGTTGTATCAGGGTACAGAAAACTGAGCGGGGAATAGGGATAAATGCAAACTTAAGTAATACAATGAAAACAGTGACTGGCTTTGGCAGAGCTTAAAGCTTTAGGCCCAATACCCTTTCCTTGGAAACTGGAAAACACATAAATGATGCCCCATACCTTTTCCTAAACTGTTCAGGTGCAGTGATACCACGTACAGGGTGAGCCTAGGACCTCTATCGTCTCCGGCTGAATTTAGACCTTCTGAGAGAGCACTGTGAGTCAACGACTGTGGATTTCGTCCCTGGCAAGGGAGCCTGGTAGACACCAGGAATCAGGATGCAGAATGTGTGACAGGCCTCCTTTCCTCAGATCTCACGCGGACCATGGGGTCTTCACTACTTCAAGCTCAGGAGCACCTGAAGACCCGCCCGTGCAAGCAGGCTGTCGCTGGGGTGGGCAGCCCTGCCGCAGAACTGACAAAGACCTTATATCATTTTTGTGCGGAATTATGAGGTGGATGCGAAGGCGTTTGGCGGGATAAAAACGTTTTGACCGGTTTGAGCCTGTGTCTTGATGGTAAACAAGTCCACTCTCCGAGATGGAGTCCAAGGGTCAATAGTTCATATGCTCCATATTGGATCTTATTTTAAAGCCAGTGATTTACTTCATAAACACCTTATTAAACAACTAATTGAACATATTAAACAGTTTATACTTCTTACACCTAACACTTCATTGTTTCGTAACCCTACCCATCCTGGCTAATAGCCAATGATGGACCTATCCTCCATGAACTTATTTAGTTCTTTATTGAACCCTGTTATAGTCTTGGCCTTCACAACATTTTCTGGCAAAGAGGTTCCCCAGGTTGACTCTGTGTTGTGTGAAGAAATACTTCCTTTTGTTTCTTTTAAACCTGCTGCCTATTAATTTCATTTGATGATCCCTGGTTCTTGTGTTATGAGGAGTAAATAACACTTCCTTATTCACTTTTTCCACACCCATCATCATTTTATAGACCCCTATCATATCCTGCCTTAGTCATCTCTTTTCCAAGCTGAAAACTCCCCCCAGCCTTATTAATCTCACCTCATATGAAAGCTGTTCCATTCTCCTAATCACTTTGGTTGCCCTTTCTTGTACGTTTTCCAGTTCCCATATATCTTTTTGAGATGGGCAGATGAGCTCCACTATTCAAGATGTGGGCATACCATGGATTTATAGAGAGACAATAATACATTTCTGTCTTATTATCTATCCCTTTCCTAATGATTTCCCAACTTTTGGTTTGCTTTTTTGACAGCTGATGAACATTGAGTGGATGTTTTCAGAGAACTCTGCACAATGACTCCAAGATCTCTCAAGTTGTAAGAGCTAATTTAGATCCCATCATTTTAGATGTAGAGTTGGGATCATGTTTTTCAATGTGCATTAGTTTGCATTTATCAACATTGAATTTCATCTGGCATTTTGTTGCCCAGTTACCCAGTTTGGTGAGATCCGTTTGTCACGCTTTACAGTTTCTTTTGGACTTAACTAACTTGAGTTGGTTTGTATCATCTGCAAATATTGTCATCACACTGTTTACCCCCTTTTCCCTATCACTTAGAAGTATGTTGAACAGCACTGGTCCCAGTATTATTTATTTCTCTCCATTCTGAAAAGAGACCAGTTAGTCAGACCCTTTCTTTCTTGCTTTTTAACCAGTTACCTATCCCAGAAAGGACCTTCCATCTTATCCCATTTTGCTTCAGAGCCTTTGGTGAGGGACCTTGTTAAAGGCTTTCTGAAAATCTAAGTACACTATATCCACTGCATCACCTTTATCCACATGCTTCTTGACTCCCTCAAAGAATTCTAGTAGATTTGTGAGGCATGATTTCCCTTTACAAAAACCATGTTCACTCTTCCCCAACAAAGTGTGTTTATTTACGTGCCTAATAATTCTGCTCTTTACTATAATTTCACCCAATTGGCTGGTACTCAAGTTAGCATTAGCGGCCTGTAATTGCCAGGAGCATCTCTGGAGCCTTTTTTAAACATTGATGCCATATTAGCTATCCTCCAGCCATCTGGTACAAAAGCTGATTTAAAGGATAGGTTACATACCAGTTAGTTAGTAGTACTGGAATTTCACATTTGAGTTTCTTCAGAACTCTTGGGTGAATACCATCTGATTCTGGTGATTTATTCCCTTATTCTTTATCCACCATAAGGAAGCCCACAATAGAGTTACCCCTAGCTGGGTACAAAAGTTGGTATTAGAAAAGTATCTATACTTTTAAAAAATCTCCAAGGATGATTTATTTACTCCTGGCTGTGTGAGACCTCCCCTATCTGTTTCCCAATAGGAAGTGCCCCATGCTAACCTCATTTCTTCCCACAAGTCACAGATAGGTGCAAAAGGAGAAGTGTTTCCTACTGTCTGGTTTGGATTCAGTGAACTGTGCCAGTCCCCCACCGTTCCCCTGATGGGCTGTGTTAGTTAATTAGCAGATTGATCCCTGTCCATTCAGGGTCCTGGGGTTCTCAATGACCAAGAACATCAAACAGGTTATGATGTGTCTAATGCAGGGGTTCTCAAACTTCATTGCACTCTGACCCCCTTCTGACAACAAAAATTACTACATGACCCCAGGAGGGGGGACCGAAGCCTGAGCTCTCAGAAGCCCCGTTGAGTGGGGAGGTCAAAATCAAAGCCCAAGAGCTTCAGCCCCAGACAGGGAGCCTGCAACCTGAGCCTGACTGCCCAGGGCAGAGGCCCTCAGGCTTTGGCTTCGGCCTCAGGCACTGGGGCTCCGGCTTCAGCTTTGGCCCCAGACCCCAGCAAGTCTAAGCCAGTTCTGGTGACCCTATTAAAATGGGGTTGCAACCCACTTTGGGGTCCTGACCCACAGCTTGAGAACTACTGGCCTAATGTAAAGTGTCACCCTGTCCAGCAACACTAACATTCCAGTCATACACATCATCCCGCCAGGTTTCCCCATTTCCCTTCCCCAGAAAGAATTTCTGACTCCTCTTCCTTATTGCCCAGATTCCAGTGCCAAGAGCAGTGTTAGCAGCAAAGAGTCCTGTGGCACCTTATAGACTAACAGACGTTTTGGAGCATGAGCTTTCATGGGTGAATACCCCCTTCGTCGGAGCAGTGTTGCTTCCCCTCACGAGTGATGTCTTGCAGGGCACATACACCACAGCACAGCATTCCCCTGAGTCCACACTTGTGTTACTGCAAGATGGGTTATGTGTAAGCCAGGGAGCAACTCCACATCATGTGTCCCTTTCCTCCCTCCCTTGGAAGACACCAGGGGAGAAAGAGAATGTGTCCCCAGGGCTGAGGCAGCATGGGACTGCTGGTGTTGCAGCATGCTCTCCAGGAACCCTTAAGCCTTCCCTATCAGTTTTGCAGCACCAGAACAGGAAAGCCTGGACTGGAGCAAGGGAAAGGCCTGTTTTCCAAAGAATCCTTCCCTCCGGCCCAGAGAATTTAGAGCAGAAACCCCTGTGGGAGTTCATGTTGCTCTAAAAAGAGCTACCAAGGGGTGTACAGCTTCTTGACAATACCACGCAAAGTGATCGGTTTGTAGAGATGTATAAAGCCCTGCACTGACATGTGGCTCCTACCTCGTCCAAAGTAACCTGCCGTACTCCCACATAAGAGCCATATTAACAGGCAACACTGCAAGTGACCCCTAAGCCTTTCTATTTCTATGACCATATGTATCATGTCCTTTTTCTGGTGGCTAGTTCAGAAAAAGAAGACAAAAGCCCACTACTGTGACCACCTCAGGGATTTGTTGGGTTGAGATCAGCTGGTAGAAGCATGCAATAGTGACAGGATCTGGGACTTCAAGCCCCTAGAGTGATCTCTTACCTTCATAGACCTGCCCTTTCATCAGATACAGCTATTTTAAAGGTTAGTGTGATAGTAAAGAGACCCCTTCACCACACAAGATAAAGCCTGCAGTATTCATCATTAACTCTTTATTTCAACTCCCCTGGCTCCCAAATGGCTTTTCCTCCCTACAGCCCCCAGCCACCTTCGAATTCTCCCTCTTCTCTCCCTGGCTCTGCTGACTTGATTGCAGCAGATGGTCCAGCTTTGCTCTTTCATTTCCATTCTTCTTCTCTTCTGTGGATGATATGGCTGCATTTGCCATTGAGCAGCCTGATGGAAATACCTGAGTCCTCTGTCAAGGCACGCAGGCCCAGCATCTAAAGCCAAGCCCCACTGAGAGCAGTGGGAGATTAGCCTTGAGTGTCAGGAGTGGAGGCTTGGCCCATGGGGATCCCAGACACTGCAGCTGCTGCCACCTACATGGGGAATCCTCCAACACATCGCCAAAGGGCTCTTCCACATTCTGCAAACTGGTCTCAGGGGCTGACTGTCTAGGAGAACAGAAACCCTTTGTTAGAGCAGGAGAGTCTCTTCAATGCAGCATTGTTTACACAGTTCCCAGAGTGTCACAGTGAAACACCAACTAGTCTGGAGTCTCTCAAGGAGTTATCTGCTCAGTCACTTGGCACCCACTAACAGCGGTCTCTGATGTGGCACTGCAAAGAGGAAGTGCCCAGATTCAGTCCTGAGGGATGCCCAAGGTGTCTATATGTGCCCATGCTTTGACTCACCTAGTATTACAGGCTGTTTAACCTGGTCCTGGCCATGTGTGGTGCATCTGCTCCTGGCCCTCTCTGGCACACAGCTCCATCACACACAAGAACATAGCCCACCAAGGACAATTTATCAGTTCCCATCTGGGGTTCAGCTCCAAGATAGATAGGGAGCCCTAGTCAGACCGTAGAAAGACAGGGTGATGTTCTTCCATGGAAACTGCTATAGCTTCAGCCTCTGCTCCCACCTCCACCCACAGGCTAAGAGCTTCAAAAGTGGTCCCTGATCCCAGGTAAACAAAGTAGCTGAGCTGAGGCCAGGGAGGCTGGAATTATTGCTGGGACTGATCCCAAGAGAAGAGCAGATTTCTCTTCTGCTCTAGGGAGATTCCCATAGGAAAAGCAGCTGGGGTGGGGGTGGGGGCAATACAAGCACTACCCATCAGCCCTTGAAGAGCAGGCAACTGGGACTTGGGGAGACAAGGGACTGGTGTATCTTGCTGTAGAACAGAAAAGGGCATTGGAGAAATTGTACAAAAGTCAATGTCATGGCTGGGTCAAGGACAGCCAGAACTACTGGTCAGAGCCAGAGTCCACACTCACATGACAGGAGTCGAGAGTCAGCTGGGTCAGGATACTGGAAGATCAGAAGCAAAAGACAAACTTGCGATCACAACCACAAATCAGATGCCAGGAAATCAAACCAGGGGAATGGCAGCAGAAACAGGCAGCAAACGGTCCAGAACAGGGAGCAGCCCTGATGTTCAGTCAGCTTCCTGTTCCTGCTGCTGCCTTAAGCAGGGCCAGGGGGCCAATTAGCTTCTCTGGGACTTCTCCAATAGGACCTTAGGAGTGGAGCCTCAAACTGGGGATGAACTTCATGGGTCCTAGGTAAGCAATTTCCAGCAGGCTGCCAGGTGGAGGGTTGGAGTGTGGCTGCTCCCATGAACCCTGCAGACCTGGGTTGAAGACCCCTGGGTCGTGAAAGTGAGTGATCTCTTCCCCACTCAAACCTCCTGCAGAAAATATTCTCCAGGATCCTGGATACATCCTCTGAGAATAACATGAGGATATCATGATGAGAAATAGGTCTCTGTACCAGGGCTGGGATCCAGGGATAGGGAAAGCTCCCCAACCAAGATATGTAGCAGGAGTGTCCCTTTTGTTGCAAGAGCCCCAAGTGGCAGGAAGAGTGAACGGTTCTTATCTCCAGGAGATGCACAGGATCTTCTGTCTGAGCCTCAATGAGACCTATGCCACTTGGTTTGACAGGATGAGATCACCAGTCCCACTGCTCCCTGAGCTGGGCTGGCTGCAGGATATATCTGTGTGAAAGGCTGGCACAGAGCCTGAAAGACAGATGTGACAATCAGGGATCTCTCACCCCAGGGGGAAAACAAAGGGTTTGAACCCCAAAGAATAAGCAATTGAATCAACTGATTCAATGCAGAATTATTGTGCCATACAGGTACACCATAAGGTCCTCTCATGGATTGGTAACTGGTTAAAAGACAGGAAACAAAGGGTAGGAATAAATAGTCAGTTTTCAGGATGACAGCTGGCTCTGCAGTCCTTGCCAAGAGCAGCTGTCTGCAGAGGGCCTAGAGTACAGCAGGGTAGGGAATAGCCAAGCTGCTAGGGATGAGAGCTGGGCTTCCTGGCACAGTCCAGGAACCAAAGTCCAGCATCTGCAAGGAAGGGATTCCTCACAGGGGGGCAACATCATCTCCCACACACGGGGAGTCTCCCCCTGACATTTGATTAATCCTATGGCCTGTTTCCATCTCTGCCCACCACATCCACAACTCAGCAGCTCCAGCTACCGGAGCAAGAACCAGAGGCCTTCCTGCACCTGGGACAGAGGAGTAGGTTGATGATCTACCTGTATGTGAGCACTGGCCTTCCCCACGCCCAGGGTCTAAACTCCATACAAGGCAGCGTACAGGAACTGTGATTCCTGTTCTGGATCTAGGGGCGGCTTCAGTTTGCTGGCAGGAGACTGTACATCAGGCCTTGCACTGGGGAGTAACACAGGCACTAACATGGGCATGGAAGTTTGAGGAACACGGCAGAGGCCTGTGTGGGGCAAGGAGTGCAGAGATTTCGGAAGAGAGAGCAGAGGATCAAACCCTTTCTTAACGTGAGTCAGGATGATCCCCATTTGAAAGATAGAGAAAGTGAGGCACCAGGTGGGAGAGTGACCTGGCCAGGATCACGTTACAACTCAGTGCTAGGGCTGCAACACAACCTGTTCCCTGTTCTCCTCACTGGATCCTGCAGTAGTGAAGTGGGATGTGGGGAGGTTGAGACCTTTCCCTAACTTACCCCAGCCACTAATACCGAAGCCGCAGGATGGCAGCTCTGGTGAATGGAGCGGATCGGCAGCCCCTGCTGACTGAATCCTCCCGTTCTCTCCAGACTGAGTCCAGCCCTGCTGACAGCAGGACAAGCTTCCCCCGCCCATGTGCCTCAGCCCTGCCTGGTCAGTCGTCATCACCCATCAGTCCTTGGCCTCCCAGGCTGCCAGTGATGGGAGCAACTCTGGGTGGTGGCTCGTGGGACACAGGCACTAGGCCACTGGGAACTGGGTGTGGCCCTTTGGGACAGGAGAGTTTTGCAGAGAACACTTTTGGGACTCCCCTGCCCTTCCCAAGAGTGATAGCACCATGTCCTAAGAACAGAAGTCCGGGATGAGCCAATGCTTGTCATTAATTAGCCAGGCTAAAGAGTTGGGCTGGAGCTGCTCCGGGGACAAGCTGGTTCCCTCCTGCTCATGGAGGTGAATTCATCTCCTTTCCCGGGAGCACCTGCTCTCCCTCTCTTTCTCCACCAGGCTCCTTGCTGCTAGGCCAGCGAATGGTCATAGGATGGGGATGAGGCCTGGGCCTTGCCCCAATCTCCTGTGTCTAATGCAGCTTCTCACCTTGTCCCCCATCAGCTGCTGGCTTCCCCAGGAGAGAACAGGTGAGGACCAGCTCAGCCTGGCTGACATGCAGCCGGGGGGCGTGGATGGCCAGCACTGCCGTACGGACAAAGAACCTTCCCCGCCCCTCTGAGAAGAACTTTCCGAAGACCTAAAAACAACAGGGCATGAGGCATTAGCAGAATGCCCAGAGCGAGGCTCCAAATCCCAGGGCTTAAATGGCGTCTCCGTCTAGTGGTCCCAGGATGCAGCCACTGCAGGGGACCCAGCCACCCCCATGCCCTGAGCTGTTTCATGCCCTGGCAGAGTGTCCTTACCTCCCGCACAGTGGCTGTGTTCCTGTAGCCCAGGAGCCTGCTGTCCTGATGCCAGTTCCAGTACCACAGGTCTTCAGCCTCATGGATGGTCAGGCCTGAGAAAGAGACATACACACATTTGTCCTTCTAGTTGCAGTGCTTGTGTCCTTCCAGTCCCATTGGAGACTGCACAGTGTCCTGGCCCAACAGAATTGCAGGGCATGGTGTAGAACACAGAAAGAGAGAGAGACTCATCCTCCAGCCGGGCTTGGTCTGAGAGATGTTGGCTGGGGTCCCAGTTTCACTCTTCTAGCGGGTGCCATTTATCAGCTGGGTTCCTTACCCCTCTGGCGCAGCAGCAACTGGTAGAGCCAGGAAACCCCTTCCCTGGCCTGCCGGCTGATGTCCTGGCTGGGTCACTGAGGGACAGAGCCAGCTCTGCCATGTGGTGACCCATCCTGGGGAATTCCACTCAGTTCTAATGGATGGGAAAGGGAGAAGGGACTCCATCAGCATTTTCCTGTCAGCTCCCAGTATCCCCCGGGCCAGGACTCTCCTTTCCCTCAGCCCCTCTGCAGGAGATGCCAGAGGATGGGAGCTAGACCCAGACCCTTAATTTCTTCTGTCCCCAAGGCAGCCTGGAGCACAGGGATGTGGGCAGGGCCCTCCATGAGGACTTGCTTCCCCAGCTGCTCCAGGATGACAGGCATGAACCTGGAGCACGGTCTTCTTAAAAGCCCAAAGTCACCACTTAACTAGGATAAGAAGAACTTGACTCTAGCCAGGTTCATTCTCTGCTCTCACTCTGCCTCCCCAAGAGGAACACTCCTAACCCACAGCCCCTGCAGCAGCAGATCATACAGCTCACTGGAGCCAGCCCACCTACGCCTGGAGTCAGGAAGCTGGGGTCAGAGGTCACTTACATCAAACTCAGGGAGGGTGATGGTGGATCTGAGCAGGGCCGTGCTGCTCCTAGTAGCCCTGGCTCTCTCTTCCGACTCTCTGGACACGATCCAGTAGTTAATGTGCTGTGGGAAACGGAGGCAGCTCAAGATCAATGGGCAGATGCATGTGTTGTGCAAATGAGAACCCACCCCCCACCCATCCCCAAGGGGCTGAGACATTGTGCATTTGGTGGAATATCTGATTCACTGATCGCAGAGCTTTAGAAAGGGATTGTTGCCCACAGAACAATTCTCGAATCCTGCAAGTCACAACTTGTCATTGTCTCTCTAGATTGGAACAATGGTCGGTGTCGGGGCTGGTCCCATCCTCCCTGCGCTCCTGATACCTGAACAATCCTCTCAGAAATCTCAGGGCCTGTCAGAGAGAAGGGCTGATTCTCTGGGGTCCTCCTGTTTCTCTAGGAAGGAGCCCGTGACTCTTCTCTGAGGACCATGTTCTGGATCTCTCAGGAGGGGTTCAGACTCACTCCCCAAGCCAGCTGGAGCTCTGTGGTCAGTGCTCAAAAGAACCAGGCAGAGCTCTGGCTTGAAATCCCAGCTCCTTCCTCTGTCCTTCAAGGAGGAAGGCCCTGACACTGCGTTGCACTGACCATCTTGACCAAGGACGGCTGGGAGGACAGACTGGAAAATGGATCTAAGAGTGAAGGAAAACTTGCCGCCACCCTTCTCATTGGGCTCACCTCCAAGATGTAGAGGAGCTGGCCGGTGTCTGGGGACTCCACCAGCAGGTTCCCCAGCATGGTGTCCAGGAGATCTGGCAAGAACCTGTGCAGATCCTGAAAGCAAGGGAGAGCCATGGGTCAGAGTTAGGGAAACTGGGGCTACACCTGCCAGAGGATGGAAAGAGGAGTTTCTGGGAAGCACTGCTGAGACCCCTAAACACATATCCTGGCCTCTCTCAAGGACTGATGGCAGGATGACAGCTGGCTCTTGAGCTCCTCTGACTTTAGCATGATCTATCTGGACTTGGGTGGTGTCCTTCTCCATGCCCAGGGTGAAGACAGCGTGGAGGGCAGATCGGAGAAGCTGGGTCTCCAGCTCCAGGGCAGGTGTCATGGTGCTGGCAAGTGACAGGAGCTGGTATTAGACTGTGCAGTGTGAGGGTGGGACTGGCACCAACACACATGTGAAACTGCAGGGAAATAGGCACAGGCTGGCAAGAATGGAAACTGAAGCACCAAGCCAAGGAATGACAAAGTCAGTGTTTCCCAGACAGACAGTTGCAGTTCAGGAATAGTATCAGAGGGGTAGCCGTGTTAGTCTAGATCTGTAGTCCCAGCTCCTGACAAAGTGAGTATTCACCCACAAAAGCTCATGCTCCAAAACGTCTGTTAGTCTATAAGGTGCCACAGATTCTTTGCTGCTTTAGTTCAGGAAAAGTGACTGTTCCCTGGACCCTGCTGCCCCTTCTGTATCTCATCCTGGGAGCGAGCCTCTCCCCAAAGCCATTGCAATGTTACTGCAGTGAAAAGAACAGAGCAGCCAGGAGACAGTGAACCTTGCCCCCACCTCTGCCAGAGCAGCCACCTTTGGGAGGTGACCTGGAAGTGGGAGGGGCAGTGACTCCCAGCCCCGGGCCTGAGCAGCACCGGGGTTAGGGGAACCAAATGGGAAGGTCTAGGTACCTGAGGTTCCCACAGCAATCAGGGAGTTAGCTAGGACGGCACCGGGTGGAGAGTTATCAGGCAGCTGCTCAATGAGCTCCTGTGAGACCAAAGGAGACAAAGGAGTGTGTGAGATTCGGGTCTCACTGACACTTCCCAGTGAGGAGATTACACAGTCAGGGCCCCACACAGTCAGCAGCATCCCCCACCTGCTCCCACTCCTTTGATTTCCAATTTACATAATTCCCCATTTACAAGGAGCCAGAGCAGTACCTGCAGCAGGGAGCAGGAGTTGCTGGTGGCCTCAGAGGCACAGGCCCTGCAGTGCTTCGGGCACCAGGCACGAGGGCTGGATGATGCGGAGCTGGCGCATCACATTGGCCATGACACCCTCCTGCTGCAAGGAAACAAGAAACTGTCAGAGACCTCAGATGCCCCTGAGGAATCAGGGGAGATTAAGGGCCCCTGAATGAGCAGCATTTCCACCCAGCCCCTGCTCACCTCTGAGGGATGGATTCACCCTCCTAACCCCCAGGATGGAGTCTTGTTGTACTTTCTAGTGACCCTCAGCACTAAGCCCCCTCCTTGTAGGGGGAGCTCCTGCCACCTCCCCCTCAGTGCCCCTCACAGCTGTTCCACCTCCAATCCACAGCTCAAGTTCTCAGACCCCTATCCTCCACACCCACCCAGGATGGGCAGAGAGGGGGCTCTAGCAGGGGGGCAGGAGGGATTCTGGCAGCAGTGAAGTGGAATGTGGGGAGGTTGAGACCTTTCCCCAAGTCACTCCAGCCACTAATACTGAAGCCGCAGATTGGCAGCCCTGGTGAATGGGGCGGATCGGCAGCTCCTGCTGACTGAATCCTCCCGTTCTCTCCAGACTGGGTCCAGCCTTGCTGACAGCAGGAAAAGTTTCCTACATCCATGTGCCTCAGCTCTGCCTGGTCAGTCGCCATCACCCATCAGTCCTTGGCCTCCCAGGCTGCCAGTGATGGGAGCAACTCTGGGTGGTGGCTCGGGGGACACAGGCACTAGGCCACTGGGAACTGGGTGTGGCCCTGTGGGACAGGAGAGATTGGCAGAGAACACTTGTGGGACTCCCCTGCCCTTCCCAAGAGCGATAGCACCATGTCCTAAGAACAGAAGTCCGGGATGAGCCAATGCTTGTCATTAATTAGCCAGGCTAAAGAGTTGGGCTGGAGCTGCTCCGGGGACAAGCTGGCTCCCTCCTGCTCATGGAGGTGAATTCATCTCCTTTCCCAGGAGCACCTGCTCTCCCTCTCATTCCCCACCAGGCTCCTTGCTGCCAGGCCAGCGAATGACCATAGGATGGGGATGAGGCCTGGACCCCACTCTAATCTCCTGAGTCTAATGCAGCTGCTCACCTTGTCCCCCATTAGCTGCTGGGCTTCCCCCAGGAAGGAGTAGATGAGGACCAGCCCAGCCTGGCTGACACGCCACAGGAGGGCATGGATGGCCAGCACTGCCATACGGACGAAGAACCTTCTCTGCCGCACTGAGAAGTGCTTTCCAAAAACCTAAAACCAACAGGATGTGAGGCATTAGCGGATTGCCCAGAGCGAGGCTCCAAATCCCAGCGTTTGAACGGCATCTCCGTCTAGTGGTCCCAGGAGGCAGCTACTGCAGGAGACTCGGCCATCCCCACGCCCTGAGCTGTTTCATGCCCTGGCAGTATCCTTACCTCTCGCACAGTGGCTGTTTTCCTGTAGCCCAGGAGCCTGCTGCCCTGGTGCCAGTCCCAGACCCACAGGTCTTCGGCCTCATGGATGATCAGGCCTGGGAAAAAGACACACACACACACACACACACACACACACACATTTGTCCTTCTGGTTGCAGTGCTTGTGTCCTTCCAATCCCATTGGAGACTGCATAGTGGGCAGAGACCTCGCTGTGTATCTGGCCCAACAGAATTGCAGGGCATGGTGTAGAACACAGAAAGAGAGAGAGACTCATTCTCCAGACGGGCTTGGTCTGAGAGAAACTGGCTGGGGTCCCAGTCTCACTCTTCTAGCGGGTGCCATTTATCAGCTGGGTTCCTTACCCCTCTGGTGCAGCAGCAGCTGGTAGAGCCAGGAAACCCCTTCCCTGGCCTGCCAGCTGATGTCCTTGGCTGGGTCACTGAGGGACAGAGCCAGCTCTGCCACGTGGTGACCCATCCTGGGGAATTCCGCTGAGTTCTAATGGAAAGGAGAGGGAGAGGGGACGCCATCATCATTTTCCTGTCAGCTCCCAGTACCACCCGGGCCAGGACTCTCCTTCCCCTCAGCCCCTCTGCAGGAGATACTAGCGGATGGGAGCTAGACCCAGACCCTTAATTTCTTCTGTCCAAGGCAGCCTGGAGCACAGGAATATGGGCAGGGCCCTCCATGAGGACTTGCTTCCCCAGCTGCTCCAGGATGACAGGAAGGCATGAACCTGGAGCACAGTCCCCTTAAACGCCCAGAGTCACCACTTAACTAGGATAAGAAGAACTTGACTCTAATCAGGCTCATTCTCTGCTCACACTCTGCCTCCCCAAGAGGAACATTCCTAACGCACACCACCTGCAGCAGAGATCCCACAGCCCATTGGAGCCAGCCCACATACGC
This sequence comes from Chelonoidis abingdonii, assembly GCF_003597395.2. NCBI lineage: Eukaryota > Metazoa > Chordata > Testudines > Testudinidae > Chelonoidis > Chelonoidis abingdonii. Next base: position 6,230,969 of record NC_133792.1, read on the forward strand.
GTGGAGTCAGGAAGCTGGGGTCAGAGGTCACTTACGTCAAACTCAGCGAAGGTGACGGTGGATCTGAGCAGGGCCATGCTGCTCCTAATGACCCTGGCTCTCTCTTCCAACACCCTGGACACGATCCAGTAGTTAATGTGCTGTGGGGAACAGAGGCAGCTCAGGAACAATGGACAAGCGCACGTGTTGTGCAAATGAGAACCCACCCCCCAACCCCAGGGGGCTAAGACATTGTGCATTTGGTGGAATATGTGATTCATTGATTGCAGAGCTTTAGAAGGGGCTTGTTGCCTGCAGGATGATTCTTGAATCCTGCAGGTCACAACTTGTCATTATCTCTCTAGATTGGAACAATGGTTGGTGTCGGGGCTGGTCCCATCCTCTCTGAACTCATGATTCCTGAACAGGTCACCAGGAAGGAGACGGACCCCTAACCCGTCCCTGGCTCTCAGATCCTTGGTTGGATGAAGAGACTGAGTATGAGCACAATCCCCCCAGGAATCTCAGGGCCCGTCGGAGAGAAGGACTGATTCTCTGGGGCCCTGTGACTCTTCTCTGAGGACCATGTTCTGGATCTCCCAGGAGAGGTTCAGACTCTAACTCTCCAAGCCAGCCGGGGCCCCATGGTTAGTGCTCAACAGAACCTGTCAGAGCTCTGGCTTGAAGTTTCAGCTCCTTCCTCTGCATTGCACTGACTGCCCTGACCAAGGACGCCCACTGGGGCCCAGCTAGGAGAACAGACTGGAAAATGGATCTAAGAGTGAAGGTAAAAATTGCTCTCACCCCTCTCATCGGGCTCACCTCCAAGATGTAGTGGAGCCTGCCGGTGTCTGGGGACCCTGCCAGCAGATTCCCCAGCACGGCATCCAGGAAGTCTGGCATGACCCTATGCAGATCCTGCAAAGCAAGGGAGAGCCATGGGTCAGAGTTAGGGAAACTGGGGCTACACCTGTCACAGGATGGGAAGAGGGGTCTCCGGGAAGCACTGGTGAGGCCTCCAAATACATATCCTGGCCTTTCTCATTCACATCCCACTGCAAGCAATTAGCAAGGATTCATAGCAGGATGACAGCTGGCTCTTCAGTCTATGACTTTAGCATGATCTATCTGATCTCCTGATCCTGGGTGTGAGCCTCTCCCTAAAGCCATTGCAATGTTACTAGAGTGAAAAGAATAGCTCAGCCAGGAGAGAGTGAACCTTCCCCACACCTCTGCCAGAGCAGCCACCCTTGGGAGGTGACTTGGGAGTGGGAGAGGCAGTGACTCCCAGCCCTGGGCCTGAGCAGCACTGGGATTAGGGGAACCGGGCAACAGGATCTCAGTACCTGAGGTTGCTCACAGCAATCAGGGAGTTAGCGAGGAAGGCCCCGGGTGGAGAGTTATCAGGCAGTTCTTCAATGACCTCCTGTGAGACCCAAAAGAGACAAAGGAGCGTGTGAGATTCGGGCCTCACTGACACTTCCCAGTGCAGAGATTACACAGCCAGAGCCCCACACAGCCAGCAGGATCCCCCACCTGCCCCCCGCTCCTCCGATTCCTGACCACTAGTGACCAATCTCTGAATTTCTCCCATCTCTTCTCCCCAGTAATCCCTGCCCTCAGCTGCCCCTCCAGCACCAGCCAACCCTTAACCATTGGCCCGGAGAGACCTCCTCCCCTCCCATGTCTCTGTCCTCCCTCCAGCTGCTGGGCGCCGTGTCTCACTCACCACAATCCTCTCCACCACAGCCGCCTTGCAGCAGTGCGGCTCCAGTGTGTCCTGCCCTCTCTGCTGTGCAGCAAGACACATGAGGTGGATGGTGTTTAGGAACATGAGCTGCTGGGCCTTCTCCTGCACCCACGAGAAGTGGGGTATGCAGAGAGAGAGTCAGTTAGCCAGGGACTCCCCCGCCCCACCCACATCAGCTGCATGCCTCAGACCTCAATGGGGGATAGTGGGGACCCATCTATTGTCCAAATCACCCACCATCCGACACAAGCAGGGTCAGGAACTGGGACAGTGTTTATGGGGAGAGGAGACATGGCTGGTGTGTGACAAACTCCCCTACCTCCGGGGTCCCAGATCATGGAGGAGAAAGGTCCCCATTAGGGCTGGTGCATCATCAAGGACAAGACCCTCTGCAGGGGGTCAGGGTGCTGGGAAGGGGCAGGACAATCTCGGTTCCAGCACAGCTGCGGAATGTCTGTACCTTTTCTCTGCCCCGGAGCTGCTCTCGGAGGTTATTGAGAGAAGCCTCCTCTGTGGCCACATTCACCCATTCCTCCTCCTCGTCCTCTGAATCCCTGGGGTTTCCTGCATGAGGGAGAGAAGGGGACAGGGTGATGCCTGCTGCCACTCGGGGGAAGGACAGGGGCATGGTGGGGCAATGTGCCCCCTTGTATATCCGGGACCCAGGAAAGATTGGGCCCCACACTACCCCTTCTTAGTGATGCCCACACTGTCCTGGACTCCCTGAGAGGAGTCTCACTCCCGCCGCTCGCCCCCAAACTGTAGCACCAAGGACCAAAGTGGCAGCAGCTAGTGTCAGTGGGGTTCACGTAGCTCAGGCCAGATTCCTGGGCTCAGGACCCGCCCCCATAGCATTGGTCGAGTGCCTGTGCCAGGGCGTTCACAGCCCCCTCCTCACTCCTCCCTGAGCCCAGCTTGGCTCCTCACCTTGAACAAACCAGCCTGAAGCATGAGCCTCGCTACTGCCCAAGTCCCAGGCACTGCTGCTGTCCCATGGGGAGCGGGCCAAGCTGCTGGCGCTGGGACATGGATCCTCCACCTCCTGCTCTGGGGAGGCTGGAAGGTCCTCACTGACCAGGCAGGGCGATGCCGCCTGCTGGGAATCAGGCCTGGGCTCCTGGGGCTGTTGCTTCCCACACAAGCCCCAGAGCCACCCTGCCTGGCTCCCCTCCTGCGCTGGGTCCTGCCTGCCCAGCCGCATTCTGGGGCAGCTCCATTTCCGCCTGGCCTCTCCCAGCTCGGCACCTGCGCCGGGAGTGGGTTTTCTCCACCAGAAGGATGGACACTTCCACCTCCTGGCCCTGCCAGGAGCTCCTTCCCCGCCAACAGGGATGCTCTGCTCCTGGGGAAGATGGCAGCTGCTTCCCTTAGGCTCTGGGGCCACCTGCAGAGCCTTCTTCCTCTGAACATCCTCAGGAGCCTGGCCATCCTGGAACCAAGTGGGGAGCTGCCGTGAGTCTGGGGTCATGGCAGCCTCTCACTAACCAGCCTGCTCTTTGGTCCCTCCCCATCCCTGCCCCAGACAGAACAACCCCTCCTCCCCCGACAGCAGTGCAGGGAGTGCAGGCTATACACACTGGCTGGAGTTCATTGCATGATCTGCTCTCCCTCAATGTTCCCCCTCGTCTCCCTGGGGCTGCAATGCCCGGTGAGTCTGCTCCTTTTTGAGCACTGGTCTCGGTCACTAAGATCATTGGTCACTTTGGACAAGCAGCTCCCTCCTGCCGTCCCAGGACACACTCCCCCAAGGCTAGAGAAGGAACAGAACCCAGGAGTCAAGACTTCTCCTGGGAAACCATTCCCCATGTCAAAGTCTCCAGGGATAGAAAGCCCAAGGCCTTTCCCATTGTTTCCATACTCAGCAGCTCACAGGGTCTGGTCCAGCTTAGAGACTCTCAGCCTAGGGAACAGCCTACAAGGGAAGAGATGAGAGCCCCATTGCTGGGACCTTGCCAAACACACTGGAGAGGACTCTGGACAAATCCCTCCCCAGTCTGAGAGCGAGGGGATGCTGGAGGCGGTTTGCAAATCCAATCTCCTTTGCTAGAGAGTCTCTCCACCTCTTTCTGCCTCTCTCCAGACTGACAGGGGACGTCACAGAGGAACTCTAATGCCACTCACTTGCTCTAGGTGATGGAGCGATGGATGGAGGATGTTCAGTGTCGTCCCTCGCCCTCCTCCTCACTCCCTAAGCCCAAGGCAGGTTGGAGAGTGGGGTGGTAACTTGAAGAGTTATCCTGCCCAGCCAGCAGGCAGGGAGATGACACTGGGCGATCGACTGGCTATGAAAACAACAGTTTGTCTTATTGCCAAGGGATGGAGAAACTTAGCCTGCAGCAGGGGGTGCAGAACACTGCCTTAGTGCGGGAGTGACAGCGCCTCCTAGATTCTCATATCCCGGCACTTTACACACCTTCCTGGAGCCTCCCAAACCCCCGGGCTGTAGGGGCTGTGACCCAAACCCTACTGATGAGAAACAGGCCTGGGGAGGAGGGTCACACCAAGTGTCAGAGCCAGGGATGGGACTCAGCAGTCCTTATTTCCAGGCCCCTTCTCTAACTCCAGCTGCACCATCTGACCATTAAAGGTCGGAGCACACTATCCAGGAGGAGGAGCCTTTTCCTCTGGGGTTTCACTTTAGCCCAGGGGCCCAGCTATGGAATTTGACTCAAGAAGACCAAGTCTCCAATTTCTTGAGGGCATTTTGACTTCCAGTCCTGTGTTCCAAAGTGATTGGGGTCATCTGCAAATTTTAGAAGCCCTCTCAACTCCATTTTCCAAATCCTTAATGAAAATATTGACTAGTACCGGACCCCAGACTGATCCCTGTCGGACCCACTAGGTACATCCTATCAGTTGGACAGCCAGACCTGGAGAAGGACTCTTGGAATCTGGGCTTACAACCAGCTCTGCACACACATTCTACTAATTGCATCTAGACCACATCTCCCTAGTTGGCTTGTGAGAATGTCCTATGGGACTGTGTCAAAAGCCTTATTAACACCAAGATACATCACATCTACTGTTTACCCAACTCCACCAGGCCCGTAACCCTGCCAAAGAAGGAGCTGGGATTCATTTGGAATGATTTCTTCTTGACAAATCCATGCTCACTAGTCCTAAGAACCAAATTATTCCGTAGGTGCTGACAAACTGATTGTTTAATAATGTGTTCCAGTATCTTTCCAGGTATGGAAGGGAGGCTGGCTAGTCTGTAAGTCCCAGGGTTCTCTTTGTTCCCTTTTTAAAGATAGGTCCTGTCTTCTTAATGGATGAGATAATGTTCTTTTTCTGGGATCTCACACGAGAACTGGGGCACAGCACCCGGTTTGTTAAGGTCACAAAAATGGAGGTAGCAACCTCCTCTCTCCTCCTGGCAAAGAACCCCAGGTACCTAAAAGAGTGGGACTCACATTCCTGAATGGTTAAAATTTGGCCCTGACCATTTCTGATTTCCACAGACTAGACATTTTTGCAAAGTTTAGAATTCCTTGGTGCTCAACACCGTGAAAATTTCCTTTGTCCTTCACAAAGGGCTTTAACGCCCTTATCTCACTCAGGCTCTTGACTGACCAGAGTTCGAGAATTGTCCCTGTTCCCATTTCACAGATGGGGAGGAGCCTGAGGTACAGAGAAGGGAAGTGACCTACACAAGGGCCTACACAGCAAGGCGGTGGCAGAGCCAGAAAGAGAAGCCACCAGTCCTGACTTCTGTTCTAACAGACAGCAAACCCCCCAGAGACAGGGATATGTTGTTGCAAAACAAAAGCATCTCCCTAGTGTGTTAAATTGTCTCATCGCACACAAAGAGGAGACACACTTAGATCTCGAAAATTAGATAAGATGTCTCAGTCTGAGCTAAGTAGTTCCTGCTCTGAACAACTGCAAAATAATACAATACAAATAAAATAGACTATTTCAGCTATTCTATTATGTCATAATCTGATCAGAGTAAACATGACAGAACACCTCATCTTATGCACTGCTCTGAGTGACACTCTCCAGCGGATCCCCATGCTCCACCCACCGTGAGGTAGGTAGGAGCGGATCTTTATCCCTACTTGCAAGAGGGAGAAGCTAAGACTGAGAAAGGAGAATTCACTTGTCTTAGGTCACACAGTCAGTCAATGGCAGAGTTGGGAATAGGACCCAAGACCCCTGACTTTCAAATTAACCATCAGATCTTGAATTTCATACATTGAATGACCTGAATAAAGTGGTCTCAGATGAGCTCCAGACCAGCAACCGTTCATAGTAATTATTCAGCGAGTATTTTAGGAGAACTGGAATGGCAGAGAAAATCCTGAACTGCCCAGAGATAATTAATGCAGAGAAGCAGCAAAATTTGTCTAATATATGACTAGTTAAGACTTATTTACTTGGTCTTAAAAGAGAACAAGAGGGACCTGAGTCTCCTCCCTGTCAATAACCTCTTCCTCAGCCAATCAGGGTGGGGACCAAGGGGCGGGAGTCTGAGGGTTCTCACCAGAGAGCCAAAGGATGGCCCAGGTCACCATTGGGGATCACTGTCCGAGTACTATTTCAGCACCACATTTTTGGGTGGACCTCCCACAATGAGAGCTGCAGAGCACCTCCCACAACAAACACACACACACACACACACACCCCTCATGGTGGTAGGAGTGGAACGGGGAAAGGACAAAAGTAAGAGATGAAGAGAAAGGAGAGAGTGAGGGAGAGATGGAGGAAAAAAGTAAAACAAAAAGGACAAATCTTAATGTCCCCAGTAATTCTAAGGGACAAAATCCCAGGTGGGGAATAAAATTCAGCCATCTTAAGCTAGTGTTTTCTATGCCTAGAATTCAGCTGGCGCCAGATGCATCAGACTGAACAGGTTCCAAACCTCTCGGAGGCTCTTACCTGCTAAACGGGGATGTCTGTTTTCTAGTAAAATCAGGAAAAAGGAGACAACTCGAAAGAGGTTCTCCTCATGCTCACGTATGTGAACCCTAATACTCTCTCAGTCCTCCAAGAGAGACCTCGAGAAGGAGACTTGCTGAAGCAAAGCCACAGGGGTCCAAAAACCTAAAAACAACAGGATACAAGGCATAAGCAGATTGCCCAGAGCCAAGTTCCAAATCCTAGGGCTAGAACAGCATCTCCATCTAGTGGCCCCAGGACGCAGCCACTGCAGGGGACCCAGCCACCCCTACTCCCTGAACTGTCTCATGCCCTGGCAGAGTGTCCTCACCTCCCGCACCGTGCCTATGTTCGTATAGCCCAGGAGCCTGCTGTCCTGGTGCCAGTCCCAGACCCACAGGTCTTCAGCCTCATGGATGGTCAGGCCTGGGAAAGAGACATACACACACATTTGTCCTTCTGGTTGCAGTGCTTGTGTCCTTCCAATCCCATTGGTGGATACACAGGGGGCAGAGTCCTCGCTGTGTGCCTGGCCCAACACAATGGCAGGGTGTGGTGCAGAACACAGAAAGAGATAGAGAGAGAGAGACTCGTCCTCCAGTCAGGCTTGGTCTGAGAGAAATTGACTGGGGTCCCAGTCTCACTCTTCCCATGGGTGCCATTTCCCAGCTGGGTTCCTTACCCCTCTGGTGCAGCAGCAGCTGGTAGAGCCAGGAAACCCCTTCCCTGGCCTGCTGGCTGACATCCTTCGCTGGGTCACTGAGGAACAGAGCCAGCTCTGCCATGTGGTGACCCATCCTGGGGAATTCCGCTCAGTTCTAATGGATGGGAGAGGGAGAAGGGACTCCATCAGCATTTTCCTGTCAGCTCCCAGTAGTTCCCCACAGCCCCTTTACAAGAGATGATAGATGATGGGAGCTAGAGCCAGACCCTTAATTTCCTCTGCCCCAAACGGAGGCTGGAGCACAGGGATTTGGGCAGGGCCCTCCATGAGGACTTGCTTCCCCAGCTGCTCCAGGATGACAGGCATGAACCTGGAGCACGGTCCCCTTAAAAGGTCAGAGTCACCACTTAACTAGGACAAGAAGAAGCCAGGCTCATTCTCTGCTCTCACTCTGCCACCCTAAGAGGAACACTCCTAACCCACAGCCCCTGCAGCAGCAGATCCTACAGCCCATTGGAGCCAGCCCACATACGCGTGGAGTCAGGAAGCTGGGGTCAGAGGTCACTTACGTCAAACTCAGAGAAGGTGACGGTGGATCTGAGCAGGGCCATGCTGCTCCTAATGACCCTGGCTCTCTCTTCCGACACCCTGGACACGATCCAGTGGTTAATGTGCTGTGGGGAAGGGAGGCAGATCAGGATCAATGGGCAGGTGCACCTATTGTGGAAATGAGACAGCCCCCACCCATCCCCAGGGGGCTGAGACATTGTGCATTTGGTGGAATATCTGATTCACTGATTGCAGAGCTTTAGAAGGGGATTGTTGCCCACAGGACAATTCTTGAATCCTGCAGGTCACAACTTGTCATTCTCTCTCTAGATTGGAACAACGTTCTGTGTTGAGGCTGGTCTCATCCTCCCTGCACTCCTGATTCCCGAACAATCCCCTGAGAAATTTCAGGGCCCGTCGGAGCGAAGGGCTGATTCTCTGGGGTCCTCCTGTTTCTCTAGGAACGAGCCTGTGACTCCACTCTGAGGACCATGTTCTGGATCTCTCAGGAGGGGTTCAGACTCTCACTCCCCAAGCCAGCCAGAGCCCCGTGGTTAGTGCTCAACAGAACCTGGAACAGCTCTGGCTTCAAGTCCCAGCTCCTTCCTCTGTCCTTCAAGGAGGAAGGGCCTGACACCGCACTGCACTGACTACCCTGACCAAGGACGGCCCACCGGGGGCCTGGCTGGGAGGACAGACTGGAAAACGGATCTAAGAGTGAAGGAAAAATTGCCCCCACCCCTCTCATCGGACTCACCTCCAAGATGTAGTGGAGCCGGCCAGTGTCTGGGGACTCTGCCAGCAGGTTCCTCAGCATGGCGTCAAGTAGGTCTTGCAAGAGCCTATGCAGATCCTGAAAGCAAGGGAGAGCCATGGGACAGATTTAGGGAAACGGGGGCTACACCTGCCACAGGACGAGAGGAGGGGTCTCTGGGAAGCACTGGTGAGGCCCCCAAACACATATCCTGGCCTCTCTCATTCACATCCCACTGCAGGCAATTAGCAAGGATTCATGGCAGGATGACAGCTGGCTCTTCAATCCATGACTTTAGCATGATCTACCTGGACTTGGGTGGTGTCCTTCTCCATGTGCATGGTGACGATGGCGTGCAGGGCAGCTCGGAGGAGGTGGGTCTCCAGCTCTGGCTCCAGGACAGGTGTCATGGTGCTGGCAAGAGACAGGAGCCGGTATTAGACTGTGCAGTGCGGGGATGGGACTGGCACCAACACGCACGTGAAACTGCAGGGAAATAGGCACAGGCTGGCAAGAATGGAAACTGAGGCACTGAGCCAGGGAATGAGAAGGCCAAGGTTTCCCAGAGAGACAGTGGCAGGGCAGGAATAATGACTGTTCCTCGGACCCCGCTGCCCCTTCTGTATCTCATCCTAGGAGGGAGCCTCTCCCCAAAGCCATTCCAATGTTACTACAGTGAAAAGAAAAGTGCAGCCAGGAGAGAGTGAACCTTCCCTCCACCTCTGCCAGAGGAGCCACCCTTGGGAGGTGACCTGGAAGTGGGAAGGGCAGTGACTCCCAGCCCTGGGCCTGACCAATCTCTGAATTTCTCCCATCTCTTCTCCCCAGTCTTCAGCCCCGGCAATCCCTACCCTCAGTTGCCCCTCCAGCACCAGCCGTCCCCCATTCATTGGCCCAGGGAGATCCCCGCCCCTCCCATGTCTCTGTCCTCCCTCCAGCTTCTGGGTGCCGTGTCTTGCTCACCACAATCCTCTCCACCACACCCGCCTTGCAGCTGTACGGCTCCAGTGTGTCCTGCCCTCTCTGCTGTGCAGCAAGACACGTGGGGTGGATGGCATGCAGAAACACAAGTTGCTGGGCCTCATCCTGCATCCACCAGGAGTGAAGTATGCGGAGAGAGAGCCAGTTAGCCAGGGACCTCCCTGCCCCATCCACACTAGCTGCAGGCCTCAGGCCTCAGTGGGGGAAAGTGGGGACTCACCCATTGTCCAAATCACCCACGACTCTGATACAAGCAGGGCCAGGAATTGAGACAGTCCCTATGTGGGGAGGAGACCTGACTGGTGTGTGACAAACTCCCCCACTTCTGGGGTCCCAGATCATGGAGGAGAAAGGTCCCCATTAGGGCTCATGGATCATCAGGGACAAGACCCTCTGCAGGGGGTCAGGGTGCTGGGAAGGGGGCAGGACAATCTCGGTTCCAGCACAGCTGGGAAACGTTTGTATCTTTTCTCGGCCTTGGAGCTGCTCTCAGAGGTTATTGAGAGCAGCCTCCTCTGTGGCCAAACCCACCCATTCCTCCTCCTCGTCCTCTGAGTCCCTGGGGGTCCCTGCATGAGGGAGAGAAGGGGACAGGGTAACGCTTGCTGCAGGGAAAGGACAGGGGCATAGTGGGGCAATGTGTCCCCTTCCCACTGCCGGACTCAGGGCAGACCGGGCCCCACGCTCCCCCCTCTCACTGATGATTTCAGCCCTCAACTCCTTCAGGAGTCCATAGCAAAGAGACCCCTCCACAATGTCCTGGCCTCTCTGGGAGGAGCCTCACCCCTGCTTCCCCGAGAACTGAAGCACCAAGGACCAAAGTGGCAGCATTTAGTGTCAGTGGGGCTCACGTGGCTCAAGCCAGACCCCTGGGCTCAGGACCCGCCCCCATAGCACTGGTCGAGTGCCTGGGCCCCGGTGTTCACAGCCCCCTTCCCACCCCTCCCTGAGCCCAGCCTGGCTCCTCACCTGGAACAAACCAGCCGTGCCCGTCGGCCTCACTGGTACTCGAGTCCCAGGCGCTGCTGCTGTCCCATGGCGAGTGGGCCAAGCTGCTGGCGCTGGGACACGGATCCTCCACCTCCTGCCCTGGGGAGGCTGGAAGGTCCTCACTGACCAGGCAGGGCAATGCCTCCTGCTGGGAATAAGGCCTGGGGCCGGTGCTTCCCACACAACAAGTCCAAGAGCCACCCTGCCCGGCTCCCCTCCTGCGCTGTGTCCTGCCTGCCCAGCCGCATCCTGGGGCAGCTCCATTTCAGCCTGGCCTCTCCCACCTCAGCGCCTGCACCGGGAGCGAGTTTTCTCCGCCGGAAGGCTGGGTGCTTCCACCTCCTGGTCTGGCTGGGAGCTCCTTCTGGAGGGGCTGCTCTGCTCCTGGGGAAGATGGCAACTGCTTCCCTCAGGCTCTGGGACCACCTACAGAGCCTTCTTACTGAACATGCTCAGGAACCTGGCTATCCTGGAACCAAGCGGGGAGCGGGCGTGAGTCTGGAGTCAAGGCAGCCTCTCACTAACCAGCCTGTTTGGTCCCTCCCCATTCCTGCCCCGGCCACAGCAGTCCCACCTCCCCTCACAGTGGTGCAGGGAGTGCAGACTACACACACTGGCTGGAGTTCATTGCATGATGTGCTCCCACTCCATATTCCCCCTCATCATCCCTGGGGCTGCAATGCCCGGGGAGTCTGCTCTTTTTTGAGCACTGGGTTCAATCACTAAGACCTTCAGTCACTTTGGACAAGCAGCTCCCTCCTGCCATCCCAGGCCACACTCCCCCTCCCTCCTGTACCCCCAAGCTAGAGAAGGAACAGAACCCAGGAGTCCGGACTTCTCCTGGGAAACCATTCCCCACTTCAAAGTCCCTAGGCATAGCAAGCCCAGGGCTTTTCCCATTGATTTCCATGCTCAGCAGCTCACAGGGTGTGGCCCAGATCAGAGAATCTCAGCCTGGGGAATAGCCTCCCACAAAGGAAGGCCTGGGAGCCCCATTGCTGGGACCTTGCCAAACACTGGAGATGGCTCTGGACAAATCCCTCCCCAGTCTGAGAGCGAGGAGCTCCTGGGGGTTGTTTGCAAATCCAAGTGGGACTTGCATTCCTGAATGGGCTTTAAAAAAGACAATTGTTAAAATTTGGCCCCGACCATTTCTGATTTCCACAGACTAGACATTTTTGCAAAGTTTAGAATTCCTTGGTGCTCAACATCGTGAAAATCCCCTTTCTCCTTCACAAAGGGCTTTAACGCCCCTTATCTCACCCAGGCTCACAACTGCCCAGAACTCAAGAATTGTCCCTGTTCCCATTGTACAGATGGGGAGGAGCCTGAGGTACAGAGAAGGGAATTGACCTACCCAAGGGCCTACACTGCAAGGCGGTGGCAGAGCCAGAAGGAGAAGCCACCAGTCCTGACTTCTGTTCTAACAGACAGCAAACCTCCCAGAAGTGGGGGTATGTTGTTGCAAAACAAAAGTGTCTTCTGTTTGTCACAGTGTGTTAAATTGTCTCGTCGCACACAAAGAGGAGACGCTTAGATCTCGAAAATTAGATAAGATGCTTCAGTATGAGCTAAGTAGTTCCTGCTCTGAACAATTGCAAAATCATACAATACAAACAAAATAGACTATTTCAGCTATTCTATTATTTCATAATCTGCTCTGAATAAACATAATAGGACACTTCGTCTTATACACTGCTTCTAGTGACACTCTCCAATAGATCCCCATCCTCCACCCATCGTGAGGTAGGTAGGAGCGGATCGTTATCCCTACTTGAAAGAGGGAGAAGCTAAGGCTGAGAAAGGAGAATTGATTTGTCTTGTGTCACACAGCCAGTCAATGGCTCTTACCTGCTAAACAGGGATGTCTGTTTTCTAGTAAAATCAGGAAAAAGAAAGGAGAAAACTCCTCACATTCACATATGTGAACCCTAATACTCTCTCAGTCCTCAAAGAGAGACCTCCAGAAGGAGACTTGCTGAAGCAAAGCCACAGGGCTCTCTGAGGTCTTTCTGGCCCTGTGCCCCTGTCCTGCCTGGCTGAGGTCAGCATCTCTCTGTGAGGTCACCACCTCCCCACCATCTTTGACCAATACGCTGAGGTCCTGAAAAAGGCCTTTGTGATGTCACCGACACACACCCCCCAGCCCTGCAGTGCTAATGTCCTGCTGCAGGCCAGACACTTTGGAGGTTTGAACTACTCCCTGTGGATCATCCCGCTCAAGGAGTGTTCATTCTGGGAAGCAAGCTGGCTAGACAGTAAAACATCAGATGCTGCTTCCAATGCTACACTCTGTTTTTCAAAAATGAGTAGACATTATGGCCACAAGAGACTGTTAGAGCATCTAATCTGACCCCCTGCATATCACAAGCCTCCCCTATACCACAATAGCTACTTTTGGGGAAAACATTCCAGAAAGGCATCTAGTCTTTATTAAATAACATCAAGAGATGGAGAATCCACCACTTTCCTTGGTAGCTTGTTCCTGTGCTCAATCATCCTCGCTGTTGAATATTTGTGCCTTATTTGTCATACAAATTTGTTTCTTTTCACCTTCCAGCCATTCCCAAACCTGAGCCGGCTTTTGTACATGATAAATCTGAGGAATTGTCACAGATTGAGATATCACTAGAGGTGGTTTTGGAATTAATTGATTAATTTAACAGTAACAAGTCACCGGGACCAGATGGCATTCACCCAAAAGTTCTGAAAGAACTCAAATGTGAAATTGTGAAATTACTAATTATGGTTTGTAACCTGTCCTTTAAATCAGATTCTGTACCCAATGATTGGAAGATAGCTCATGTAATGCAAATATTTAAAAAGGGCTCTAGAAGTGATCCCAGCACTTACTGACCAGTAAGTCTAATGTCAGTACCAGGTAAATTAGTTGAAACAATCTGAAAAAATAGAATTGTCAGACACAAAGAAGAACACAAATTGTTGGGCAAAAGTCAGCATGGTTTCTGTAAAGGGAAATAATGTCTTACTAATCTATTAGAGTGCTTTGAAGGGGTCAACAAACATGTGGACAAGGGGGATCCAGTGGACATAGTGTACTTAGATTTCCAGGAAGCGTTTGACAAGGTCCCTCACCAAAGGCTCTTATGTAAATTAAGTTGTCATGGGATAAAAGGGAAGGTCCTTTCAGGGATTGAGAACAGGTTAAAAGACAGGGAACAAAGGGTAGGAATAAATGGTAAATTTTCAGAATGAAGAGGGGTAAATAGTGGTGTTCCCTCAAGGTCTGTCCTAGGACCAATCCTATTCAACTTATTCATAAATGATCTGGAGAAAGGGGTAAAAAGTGAGGTGGCAAACTTTACAGATGATACTAAACTGCTCAAGATAGTTAAGACCAAAGCAGACTGTGAAGAACTTCAAAAGGATCTCACAAAACTAAGTGATTGGACAACAAAATGGCAAATTAAATTTAATGTGGATAAATGTAAAGTAATGCACATTGGGAAAAATAACCCCAACTATACATACAATATGATGGGCGCTAATTTAGCTATAACTAATCAGGAAAAAGACCTTGGAGTCATCGTGGATACTTCTCTGAAGACATCTATTCAGTGTRCAGTGGCAGTCAAAAAAGCAAAAAGGATGTTAGGAATCATTAAAAAGGGGATAGAGAATAAGAAGGAAAACATATTATTGACTTTATATAAATCTATGGTACGCCCACATCTTGAATGCTGCGTACAGATGTGGTCTCCTCATCCCAAAAAAGATATACTAGCATTAGAAAAAGTTCAGAGAAGGGCAGCTAAAGCGATTAGGGGTTGGAACAGGTCCCATATGAGGAGAGATTAAAGAGGATAGGACTTTTCAGCTGGAAAAAGAGGAGACTAAGGGGGGATATGATAGAGATATATGAAATCATGAGTCATGTGGTGAAAGTGAATAAGGAAAAGTTATTTACTTGTTTCCATAAAACAAGAACTAGGGGCCACCAAATGAAATTAACAGGCAGCAGGTTTCAAACAAATAAAAGGAAGTTCTTCACACAGCGCACAGTCAACTTGTGGAACTACTTGCCTGAGGAGGTTGTGAAGGCTGGGACTATAACAGGGTTTAAAAGAGAACTGGAAAAATTCATGGAGGTTAAGTCCATTAATGGCTATTAGCCAGGATGGGTAAGGAATGGTGTCCCTAGTTTCTGTTTGTCAGAGGGTGGGGATGGATGGCAGGAGAGAGATCACTTGATCATTGCCTGTTAGGTTCACTCCCTCTGGGGCACCTGACATGGCCATTCTTATGTTCTTATGGGTCTTGTTATACCTTTCTCTGATAGATTAAAGAACCCTTTAATACCCAATATTTTCTCTCCATTAAGGCACTTCAACACTTCAGTGAAGTCACCTTTCCATCTTCTTTTGATAAGTTAAACAGGTTGAGCTCTTTCAATAGCTCACTAGACGGCAGTTTTCTCCAGCCCTCAGAATATTTGGTGACTCTTTCTCAACATCTTTTTCAAAGGAGGACACCAACACTGGAGGCAGTATTCCAATAGCTGTCTCACTGCTGCTGTGTCACCTCCCTTTCCTACTCACAGCTCTGCCCATACGTCTAATGATGGCTTTAGCCCTGTTCAGACTGGGAGCTCATGTTCTTAGGAACAAAACGAGGGTGGCACCATGATGGAGGTATCTCTGTCCCAGAGCTGGGAGCCAGGGACAGGAGAAGCTCCCAGGCAGGCTATGCATCGGGGATCCCATTTCTCCTCTAAGAGACTACATGGCCCAAGGAGAAAATGGCTTTTACCTCCATGAAAGAGGGGTCTTCCATCTAAGCCTCTCTGACACCTCAGCTGCAGGCTGTGCCCATCTGGGAGGCTGTGCCAGATTCCAGGGCCTGGAAAACAGCTGGGAATGAGGCTCCTATTCCTTTCATACCCAGAGAACCCATAGAAGAGCCATGGGGAGAATAAAGGGCAGGAGGTGAAGCTAGCCCTGAGCCTCTGTCCCACCCCGACCTCCTCAAAAGCTTTCTGTGTTTCAGTGGGCCTAGGGGTGGGGCCCTGACACAACAGCCCTTCTGCACCACATGGGGCAGGGAGAGCTCTGCCTGGGCGCAGGGGGAACGGGATAGGGGTAGACCAAGGAATGGGGGGAGGGAAATGGGTGTGAGGGAAAGAGCTCCTGCCCCAGATGAAGGAATTTGGGGGCAGAGGAAAGGACCCTGCTCCACAGAGAGGGGAGAGAGTTTCTGTGAGTGCCAGGGGGCTCCACTTCCCCTTCCGCTAGCTCCCCATTTACAGGGAGCCAGAGCAGTACCTGCAGCAGGGAGCAGGAGTTGCTGGTGGCCTCAGAGGCACAGGCCCTGCAGTGCTTCGGGCACCAGGCACAGGTGCCGGATGATGAGGAGCTGGCGCGTCACATTAGCCGTGACGTCCTCCTGCTGCAAGGGAACAAGACCTTGTCAGATACTCAGACACCCCCAAGGAACCAGGGGGGATTAAAGGCCCCTGGAACCAGCAGCATTTCCACCCAGCCCCTGCCCACCTCTGAGGGATGCATTCACCCTCCTGACCCCCAGGATGGAGTCTTGTTGTACTTTCTAGTGACCCTCAGCACTAAGCCCCCTCCTTGTAGGGGGAGCTCCTGCCACCTCCCCCTCAGTGCCCCTCACAGCTGTTCCACCTCCAATCCACAGCTCAAGTTCTCAGACCCCTATCCTCCACACCCACCCAGGATGGGCAGAGAGGGGGCTCTAGCAGGGGGGCAGGAGGGATTCTGGCAGCAGTGAAGTGGAATGTGGGGAGGTTGAGACCTTTCCCCAAGTCACTCCAGCCACTAATACTGAAGCCGCAGATTGGCAGCCCTGGTGAATGGGGCGGATCGGCAGCTCCTGCTGACTGAATCCTCCCGTTCTCTCCAGACTGGGTCCAGCCTTGCTGACAGCAGGAAAAGTTTCCTACATCCATGTGCCTCAGCTCTGCCTGGTCAGTCGCCATCACCCATCAGTCCTTGGCCTCCCAGGCTGCCAGTGATGGGAGCAACTCTGGGTGGTGGCTCGGGGGACACAGGCACTAGGCCACTGGGAACTGGGTGTGGCCCTGTGGGACAGGAGAGATTGGCAGAGAACACTTGTGGGACTCCCCTGCCCTTCCCAAGAGCGATAGCACCATGTCCTAAGAACAGAAGTCCGGGATGAGCCAATGCTTGTCATTAATTAGCCAGGCTAAAGAGTTGGGCTGGAGCTGCTCCGGGGACAAGCTGGCTCCCTCCTGCTCATGGAGGTGAATTCATCTCCTTTCCC